>NC_092862.1:138070780-138072642 GCF_032062135.1 Pyxicephalus adspersus
ATACTGCACGCCACACCATTCTGTACCCTGTGCCGCACACTCTATACTGCACGCCACACCATTCTGTACCCTGTGCCGCACACTCTATACTGCACACCATTCCACTCTGTAACTTGTGCTGCAAACATTCCATGCTGCACACCACTCTGTACCCTGTGCTGTACGTTCTATACTGCACACCTTTCCATTCTGTGCCCTGTGCTCTATACTTCATACCACTCCACTCTACCTTGTGCTGTATGCAGTATAATGCACACCACTTTACTCTATACCCTGTGCTGTGCATTCCATCCTGTATTCTATATTTTGTGCATACAAGATAAAAAGGCAAAGAAAGAGATTTGTTTTATATAGATATGGCATAACACTAATATTCATTATATATATATCACAGTTTCATGTTTACATATATGTAAAATAGTCACATGACTTCACATCTATGTGTATACCATTGCCAACAGCCAATCAGAATTAAAGGCATTCAGCTGTGGCCCCCAAGCAGTCTGACATATCATACCAACACCTAGCCGTGGTTGTGTCTTCCGCATGTCTTGCAGTTACACCCAAACACAAGAACTTTGGCATAAACAGAATCATTTTATGGGAACACGTTAAACATAGAACAGGAATAAAACTGCTATAAAGATATTACACAGAACATAAAAGAGCAGACTATGAACCCTCCTGTATATAATACCCAGGGAATACACACAGAAAATGAGCAGTGAAAGGTGAACCACATATAGGGGGAAGTTTTACCCGCCAAATAATTTTGTTTCAGTCCACTTGCACACTTCTGCCGCATTGTTCCGCAGTTAAACACTTCCAGGTCTTGTATTGTCCCCCGCTCTTTGCTCTCTCCTCCAACCAATCCTCGTTAACACAAAAGATCTGCATTACAACTGATAACTTTTTTTTTTTAATTTTTGAGGGGGACGACAATGAGACTTGCAGGGCAATCTAAGGAAACCCACACAAAACAAGGCGACCCCCATGAACTGTGACAAGTGGCGCCCCACTTGTAGCCCCTATGGGGAATAAATGGAGGGCAATTGTGAGCAGCTTTGTACATATGGGGCTGCTGAGAGGTTGCCAAGGTCCCAAATATCAGGAGCCACCTTGTTTAACCGGATTTGTCTAAACTGGCCCCAAGCCATTTGGTGTCTTCCTTAATTTGTTTGAAGGAGGAAGGTAAAAGCTTCCATTTGTTACAAGTTTAAAGAGTAACCCTAAACACAAATGAATAATGATCTATTGTCCAGGTAAAGCAATCAGTGCTTGTTGGTGATAATGACTGCTGTGCTGGAACAATGCAACCCCAGAGGAACAATGGCCAGGTGAGGAGGGGGCTCAGACTGACCCCCAATTATTAATGTGTCTGATGCCCATTCTAGGGGCCCCTCAGGTTTTAGGATTGCCAGGGTTACCCACACCTGTAGCTGTTATTGGAGGAGCAATGCCATGTCCTATGCATGGGCACGCCGGATTCTGCTTATACAGGGGCCCGTGTGTCAGGAAGGGGTCTCAGGCACCCCTTTGAGGAGGAGGTTATGGAGGGTTGCTGTGATGTGGCCCTGTCATCCCATTGAGGAAACCATTGGTGGTGAATCAGCGGCAACTACGGTATGGGTCAAAGTGGTAATTTGTAGCAGCCAATCAGGAGCTGATATCATCGGATACATTGTAACAATTCTACAGAATCAACCGTCAGTAAAACCCAGACACCCCGTGTTACCCCCTGACACCCCCGTGTTCTCCTGACACCCCCTGTGTTACCCCCAGACATCCCCTGTGTTACCCCCGGACATCCCCTGTGTTACCCCCTTACACCCCCCTGTGTGGAACCCCTGACACCTCTGTAT
>NC_092862.1:138072777-138082631 GCF_032062135.1 Pyxicephalus adspersus
GTTCTCCTGACACCCCCCTGTGTTACCCCCTGGCACCCCTTGTGTTACCTCGACACCCCTTATGTTACCTCGTGTTCTCCCAACACCCCGTGTTACTGTGACACCCGCCTGTGTTACCTCCTGTGTTCTCCCAACAACCCTCCTGTGTTACCCCCAGACACCCCCTGTGTTACCCCTAGACACCCCCCTGTGTTACCTCCTATGTTCTCCTGACACCCCCCTGTGTTACCCTCTATGTTCTCTGACACCCCTGTGTTACCCCATTGTGTGGCCCCTGTGACACCCTCTGTGTGGAACTCCTAAAGACCTCAGTGTGCCCCCCCCCCCCAACACCACTCTTTTGGCCTCCTAAACCCCCCTGTGTGGAACCCCTGACACCTCTGTATGGCCCCCCAGGAATATAATACAATGTCAGTACCCTGAGGAGTCAGTAACTGGTATTTCCAGCTCCCCAGCTGCCGTCCCCGCCCCCTCCGGTGTCACTCCGGCTCATAGTCTGATCAGAGCGGACACATGTAAGATTCCGGGCTGTGTGATCGGGTCACCGCATTCCCCTCACCCAGCGCGGCACCGGACATCGGGGTGCACGGCTCTGATTGGTCGGTGGAGAGTGAGGAACTTTGTGCCCTCCCCAGCGGAGTCAGAGGGTCCTCGTGTGGTGACAACAAGCCCTGCTAGGGGCCAAAATCCAGGGTGTAATAGGGGCGAGCGGGGTCACAGTGTTTCCTATTGCGGGTGGAGTGGGGTGTTAGTTGCGGGTGTTGGAGCTGTTAATTGCGGGTGGGGTGTTAGTTGCGGGTGTTGGAGCTGTTAATTGCGGGTGGGGTGTTAGTTGCGGGTGGAGTGGGGTGTTAGTTGCGGGTGTCAGAGCTGCTAGTTGCAGGTGGAGTGGGGTGTTAGTTGCAGGTGTTGGAGCTGTTAGTTGCGGGTAGAGTGGGGTGTTAGTCGCGGGTGTCAGAGCTGTTGGTTGCGGGTAGGGTGTTGGTTGCAGGTGGAGTGGGGTGTTAGTTGGGGGTGTCGGAGCTGTTGGTTGCGAGTGGAGTGAGGTGTTAGTTGCGGGGTCGGAGCTGTTGATTGCGGGTAGGGTGTTAGTTGCAGGTGGAGTGGGGTGTTAGTTGGGGGTGTCGGAGCTGTGTGGCAGTGACGCTCATTTGTTTAGTGGGCGGGGCCTGTAGCGTAGTTCTTTTGCTCCTCACTGATGGAAGCCAGCAGGGGGCGGGACAGCGGCATGAAGAAGCGGTCGGGGGCGGAGCTGGAGCCCCTGCTACTCCCAGACGAAGAGACAGCCCCGCCCACATCTCCGGCTCCTGTGGAACTTCCTGACCCCGCCCAGAAAGCCGTCACTCCGCCCCCATCTCCTTCTTCGAAAGTGGCCCCGCCTTCTAACCCCGCCCCTCTGCAGTGCTGCCCCCCCGTGCCCGGCCGTCTCATCGCACGCTGCTGTCATGGAGGAGCCAAGATGGCGGCCCTGGCCTACAACCTGGGCAAACGGGAGATTAACCAGCATTTCAGTGTGAGGAACGCCAAGCTACTGGCCCTGGGAGCCGTGTTACTGCTGTCTGCCTGCCATGGCTTGTCCCGGGTCTACAGCCGAGGTTAGTGCCGCCTACAGGCCACTGTATGTGATGACAGGTCCTCCTCCTGTGTATTGCTGCAGGGTGACATATGACAGGTCCTCTTCATCCTTTGTGTGTTTGCAGTAAAATATCACAGGTCCTCTTTAATATACATTGGAATATTGGTGTGACAGGTCCTCTTTATGCTGCTAATATAATGCCTCAACCCTTGTGTATTTAGTAATGTCATGTGACAGGTGCTCTTTATTCAGGGGTAATAATAATGACAGGGCCTCTTCATCATGTGCCTATAGTCATATGACCGGACCCTATTATTGTATACATAGATATGACAGGTCCCCATTATTGTATTGATGGATATGAGACAGGTCCTCTTTATTGTGTGTGTATATATAGATGTATAACCGGTCCTCTTCATCATGTACCTATAGTCATATGACCGGACCCCAATATTGTATATAGATAGGACAGGTCCACTTTATTGTGTGTGTATAGATCTATGACCAGTCCTTATTACTGTATATAGCTGTAAGACAGGTCCTCTTTATTGTGTGTGTGTATAGATGTATGACTGGTCCTCTTCATCATTGACCTATAGTCATATGACCGCACCCCAATATTGTATATAGATAGGACAGGTCCACTTTATTGTGTGTGTATAGATCTATGACCAGTCCCTATTACTGTATATAGCTGTAAGACAGGTCCTCTTTATTGTATACATAGCTATAAGACCAGTCCTCTTTATTGTGTGTATATAGATGTAAGACAGGTCCTCTTTTTTGTATGTACAGATAGGACAGGTCCTCTTTATCATGTACCTATAGTCATATGACCGGTCCCTAGTATTGTATACATAGATCCAAGACACTTCCTCTTTATTGTGTGTGTGTATATATATATATATATATAGAGAGAGAGAGAGATGTATGTATGACCAGTCCACATTATTGTATGCAGAGATATGACAGGTCCTCTTCATTGTGTATATATAGATCTTTACATCTAAGACTGGACCCCAGTATTGTATACAGATAGGACAGGTCCTCCTTATTGTGTGTGTATATAGCCCTATGACCGGTCCCCATTATTGTATACATAGCTATAAGACAGGTCCTCTTTTTGTGTATATAGCTCTATGACCAGACCCCCATTATTGTATATAGATATAAGACAGGTCCTCTTTATCATGAGCCTATAGTCATATGACCGGTCCCCATTATTTTGTGCATAGATATGACAGGTCCTCTTTATCATGTATACAGATTGCACAGTTTCCTTTTATCCTGCTGGCGTTTGTGATTGGATGTTCTGATCTCCCTTATGACATCACAAAGAACAAAGCAATCCCACCCCCTCTACAAAATCTAATTTCCCTCTTTCATATCCAGTGATATAAAGGTGCAGATCGGATCAGAAGAGAGAAGTCTGGTCCTGGGGTATTGTATTGTGGGGAGGGGGAATGACGGGTAAGGGTGGCAGACAGCCCCTGCATGCCATATGTAGACCCCCCCCCCCCCCCCCCCCCCACAATCCCCTATAAATTTTCAGGTGACAATTTAAGTTTATAAAGGCGATTGGCGGAAACCACCCCTACACGATGCATTGAGTCCCCAAAAAAAAAAAATGCACAGCAACCACCTTTACCAGCTTGCCCAATAACAGATCATCACAGGGCCATTCGGTACAATGGTAACCGGTTTTGGCTGGCGGTGAGTTTGCGGTGAGGCTACTGCTTCCTCTGGGTAGATGCCACACGCAGCACCCCATAGCGAATAAATGGGGGTAGCAGTGAGCAGTTCAGTACCACCCACTGCCACCAGTATCAGCAAACATTGAGTCTGTAAGAACCAGCACTGCAGTGCCAGAACCTGTGGGGCTGCTTCTTCCCTCTGCCATCCTTTCCTCCTTCTCTTCCACATTCCAATCTTCGGACATCCTGATTGGCTGGGATGATGTACCTGTGCACAGGTGTACAGGAGTGAAATTTGACAGCTGGGTGGTTCATTGATCCCCCCATAATAAAAGAGGGACTTTATTTCCTGGGCAGGAAGTTCATTCTGGTTCTGGAAGGGTTAATCTGGGGTTACAGTGATCTATATCTGTAACTTGTGATGTCAGAGCACTGGTGATGTCATCAGGGATAGAATATAACCAATCATTCGCTCACCTGTAGACTGTGCCGGCGTCATTCTGCACACTGATTGGTGCATATGAGTGTGCATTGTTATTTTGATACTGATGATGATGTCGCTCTCCATGGTACACCGATTACCGGACATAATATATTCTCTATCATCCTCTGGTTTAGCATTCCCAAGTCACTGACCTTGGTGACTTCACTTGCTACGTTCTTGGTCCAGGCAGAAAGCTATTGGGGGGGGGTGTTGCTCCACCCAAATAGGCCCCTTACTGGTATTCACCCCTTTGGTCACCATACCCAGGATGTCCAGGTAGGGGGAAGCACGTGTCCTTGTACCTTGTGACTGTTCTTGGGTCTTCCAACCAATCGGTATACAGGAGCACAGTCACATGACATGGAGAGTGATGGTAATGTGTCCCTCTCTTCCCAGCAGAGTATTCTAGGTCTGGCTGCAATGGATTAATAAGGGATTCTGGGTAGGGTGCCTATCAAAGGGTCAGGGGGTCCCCTCTGAGAAAACATGGTCACATGATGTGTGCGAGCCAATCAGCAGCTGCTCATCAGCACAAGTACTGCCTATGAGGAAGTGCCGGCATCTTGCTGCTGTGTCAATGCCAGGAGCCGGATGGATCTCAGACATGCCAAGCCCACCCATCCAAGGATGGCATTGGGCCAGAATATGCCAGGTATGTCTGGTGTGTATTGCCATGATGATTGGTTCTCAATAATGTTAATAAGTTCAAAGCCCTAAACAATGTGGAGTCACCGCTGATCAATGTTTGGGTGGAACACTTCAAATCAGGAATGTAGAGTTGGCATTCTTGATTTACCAGCCTTGTATGGGTATTATGTATACTACGCTGAGGTATATGTGGGTGATATCAGGAGTTATGCAAACCCATCCCAGCAAAATGCATGGGGTCTCGGGGATACCTATCACTATGACAATGCAGGTCCCGGGGATAATGTTTTCCTGTTTATAGGAGGCAAAGATGACAAACTTGTTTATCCACTTATGTTGCTAAATGAAGTTCAAAGCGTGTTTGTTGAGGTTTCACACATTCCAAAACACAGGAATGCAGATACATTCATCCAGGTGAATGTCTGACCTATTACACACAAGACACTGGGCACCAATTTAGGAGGGTCGCCTTCTGCCTGGAGGAGGCATGGAGAGTATGATGGGGGCATTGTATGCAGATGAGATGTGCAGAGGGTATGATGGGGGCATTGTATGCAGATGAGAAGTGTGGAGGGTATGATGGGGGCACTGTGTCCTGAAGAGAAATGTGGGGGGTATGATGGGGGCACTGTGTGCAGAGGAGATGTGCGGGGGGTATGATGGGGGCACTGTGGGTATGATGGGGGCACTGTGTGCAGAGGAGATGTGCGGTGGGTTTAATGGGGGCACTGTATGCAGATGAGAAGTGCGGAGGGTATGATGGGGGCACTGTATGCAGAAGAGATGTGCGGGGGGTATGATGGGGGCACTGTGTGCAGATGAGAAGTGCGGGGGGTATGATGGGGGCACTGTATGTAGATGAGAAGTGCGGGGGGTTTAATAGGGGCACTGTATGCAGATGAGAAGTGCGGGGGGTTTAATAGGGGCACTGTATGCAGATGTGATGTGCGGGGGGTATGATGGGGGCACTGTATGCAGATGAGACGTGTGAAGGGTATGATGGGGGCACGGTGTGCAGATGAGATGTGCGGAGGGTATGATCGGGCCACTAGACTGCGGGCAGCACATACAACATACAGACAGGTGGGGTAGGAGAACGGTTGCTTTAGGATCTGTTTTTATCTAAGCACCACCTTGCAGGGCACCTCATGGTGTCACCAGCACAGCATATGGAAGCCTTTGTAACCTTTCATTTATTACCGTTTATTCCTTTATGGAGAATTTGGCACCACTATTGGTAATCTGTGTGCCGCCTTCTTTTTTCTGCAGGAGATGACATGTGCGGGTACCTTATATCCAGCGGGCGCTTCCTCGGAGAAAACGTTTGGCAGCCGTACAGCTGTATGATGCACAAGTACAAGTCCAGGTATGACCAATCACAGAGCCCGACCTGATCAGAGACAGAATGAGAGAATAAATGTGACTGAGGTCAGCATTAGCTGCAGCATTGGGGTGACCACAGTAATATTAAACAGGATTTATATAGCACCAACATAATACACAGCACTGTACAATAAATAGGGGTTTGTTTCTTCTATAGATTTGGCGTAGCATAGGGTTGGCATTAAAAGGAAGCCCTGTTCTATGCCGCTATAAAGGTTTTGGGGTCTAACTGGTACTTCCTGATTTTGCCAACCCTGATGATGCGCCACTGCGCACGTTTGTGTTATGTAGTTTGTTTTTCAGAATGTCCCAAAGCCTCCTGGGCTTGGCGTGAAGTTGATGTCCCAGGAGGCTGCAGACAGGACATTGACATTAGGGCAGTTTAAACTTTCTGAGACTGGAGAGTTGATGCAAAAATTGGAGAAGTACCTACCTGCATGTACCCCATGGTTATTAAACTCTTACCAATGGAACCATATTGTTATATATGTTTGATAGGTATTCTAACCTGATTTAGAAATTCCAAGCTGTCCTGTGCCCTCTGCACACCGGATTTATCCCAATTTACGCTTCTACTTCTTCTCTCAGTCTACAGAATGAATAGCCGTTTACATACAGATCTGAGAGTGGAAGTGGCTGAGTAGTTTAGCAGAAGACACTGGGCAGCACTGACACCACTTGGTGCACATAAATCCTGTGTGTTGTCAGCCCATAAAAGAACATAGGAGCTACATTTCTGGCTCATCTGATATTTTCTTTTAGCTTGATGTCATTCTAAAGTAAATCCTTTTGCTGTTTTTGCAGTGAAAGTAAAAGCTGCCTGGCCAACCAGCACGTGGCATTTGTAGGAGATTCCAGAATACGCCAGCTGTTCTACGCTTTTGTCAAGATTCTCGATCCACGCACAAAAGAAGAAGGGAGCAAGGTTTGTTGTGTGTTTGGGGAACCCTTGAAATGTTCCATTTATGGATTCTGAAAAAATGTGCCCTTTGTCCTTAATTCTTCTGAAAAATAGCAGTGTACTTCCTGGTATGTGAGGTGCCTAGGCACAGCGGAGTCTGCAGCATCAAGGTTGTATAACTGCAGTATGAGATCTTCACACAGCTCTCTCTGACAGCTAGCCCTAAGCATTTGGGGGATCACTATTGTCCTGCTCATTGTTCTCCTTGCTGGAGGCTGTGACATGAGGAAGCAAAGCCCTGTCACTACCATAATGGCCGCTCTGAACAGGGACATGGTGAGATCAGCTGCAAGGAGAGCAAAGGTGATACTGAAATTTTTTTAAGGATCCCCATCCGTCTTTGGATACATGTCATAGAGGCAGAGGAAACCATGATCCCCGAAAAATGAATATGAATGTATGCAGTCATCACTGGAAATTCTACACTCTGCTC
This sequence comes from Pyxicephalus adspersus, assembly GCF_032062135.1. Taxonomy (NCBI): domain Eukaryota; kingdom Metazoa; phylum Chordata; class Amphibia; order Anura; family Pyxicephalidae; genus Pyxicephalus; species Pyxicephalus adspersus. The sequence continues at coordinate 138,079,957 of NC_092862.1, forward strand.
TTACTCCTATCAGCCAATCAGATTCTACTTTTCTTGTTTCATTTCATTATCAAAGGAAAGGAAGAATCTAAGGGCTCTATTTAAAAAAAAAAAAAAAAAACAGGGATTCTGACATTTCCTTAAACATTCCCTGGTGGAAATTAATTTCTGCCATTAAAATGCCATGACCTGAAAGATTCCATAAGAGAATGTTTGAGGTAATGTCTGATTCCCTGTTATATAAATGGAGCGGTAAGTGTTTGCTGCAAGCAACAGAAATTTTCCAGCTGTCATATGTACAAAAGCTGCTAATATGATGATTAGAGGGAGATAATAATTTAATTTTTTTTTTTTGTCAGCATGAGAACATTCCTTTTAGAGATAAGAGCAATAACATCCAAGTGGTGAGTTCTTTTTTTTTCATGTTTATAGATTCTATCTGTCTTGGTATCTGGCTATCTACTAGTAACTGTGACATTTCTATATGATCACATTACAGAGTCTCCTTGTCTGCTTGGTGTGACATTCTGTATTCTATTCTGCTCAGTGTGTTACACGGAACCATCACATTCTGTACTCTGTGCTGGGTGTCAGTCACATCTTTATACTATGCCGTGCATTGCATTCACTGAACCCTGTGTACACTGTGCTAGGAGTAACACACACCAGGTTGCCACATTCCCTATACTGTGCATTACATTCACTGAACCATTCCCCTGCGTACACTGTTCTAGAAGTGACATACACCAGGTTGCCACATTATCTATGCTGTGCAGTGCATTACATTCACTAAACCAGTGGTCGCCAACCTGTGGTCCGTGAGAAAATTTAGGGAGTCCGTGGTTGTTGTTGGTGCACCCCTGAGCGGGGTCAGGAGAAGGTCCCCGCTTGGGGGACGCACCGGCCAGAGCCGTGGACCATGTCCCCTGAGCAATTCCCAGTCTCAGGGAAGTGGGCAGTCTGTGTCCCTGGACACAACCTTCCCTCTCTCCCATCGTAGGCTCAGATCTGCAATGGGAGAGTAGGTGGGGTCATGTTATAATGACGTCACTATGGGGGAAGTTTCTCCCCCTTTAAGGGACACCTGACTCCCCGTGCATGTGCGGTCAGGAGCCGGTAATTTTAGTGGTCCGCAGGACCGAAAAGGTTGATGCACTAAACTATTCCCCAGTGTACACTGTGCTTGGTGTGACATTCTTTATGCTGTGCAGTGTGTTGCACGGAACTATCATGTTCTGAACTCTGTGCTGTGTGTGATAGACTCCGACCTGCGACATTCTCTATACTGCGCAGTGCGTTACATTCACTGAATCATTCTCCTGTGTACGCTGTGCTAGGAGTGACATACACCAGGTTGCCACATTCTTTATACTGTGCAGTTTGTTAGATATCCCATACCAGTATCCCTAATAACTCTAATAACTCTGCTGTACATTACATCATGTTATTTAACACTCAGTAATTTCTACCAGAAGGTATTCCCACCACAAAAATGTAATCTCTTAGATTGTAAGCTCTTCTGAGCCAGGGTCCTCTCCTCCTCCTCTGTCACTGCCTGTACCTGTCTCCTTTGAAACCCCTATTTAATGTACAGCGCAATGTACTATGTTGGCACTATAAACACAAAACTGTTGAACGTATTTCCCTCTTGAAGGAACAGGGATTTCTTGCTATAGATGGAGCTTTTACAGACACGTGTGAGAAGAATCAAATGTGGTGATTTATTCAGAAAAGATTGTGTTTTTTTATTCAAAGTAAAGTAGGTGGTAAAGAAAAGTAAACCATGATCTTTCAGGAATCCAGAGTCATTGATGGCCCACAACAATGCATGGCCCTGATATCCAGGCTATCTCCTCTCATGCCTCAATTTATTAGTCATTGTTTCTTTATAATACTTTATTTTTCTTATTATTTTTAAATATTAATAATTGAAAATTATTGTATTTATATTCATTAATATTAAATATACTTTGGTTATTGTCATACAAAAGAAACTTAATGAGATTACAGGACAATCGCTGTTTACTATGCAGTCAGCTTTCCTGATATTTCTCATTTGTGATTCTGATACAATGATCAGTTCTGATTGTTATGATGAACAATGGTTAGTTGGTCACAAGCCTGAACCCAGAGATCCTCCTGGGGCAATGTGGAAAACAAAAGGTGTAGATGAAAGTCTTTTGTTGCTATGAGGCAAATGCCTATATTTTATGATTTAATTCTTATATAAAATCATAGTTCATGTCAATTCTGTTAAGATAAATTTTTTACCACACATTACTGGTTCCGGATATATTTCCATCATCGATTTCATCTCATTGGATGTTCATTCCAAAGACGTTGTTATAAAGATTATAATAATCTGCTTTTCCTTGCAGGATTTTCTGTGGTATCCAGAGGTGAACACTTCAATGAAGCAGTATTTCCTGTCTCTGATCGAGGTGTGTATGCAGCCATTCTAAGGAGCAAATATGGCTGCCACTTTAATTAAAGTGTATCCAAACCCAAAAACATAAATGTAATATATTGCAGCTTTTGGTGGGTGTGTTAAGTTTTCTTTAATTTCCTTTATTTGTTACCGGGGATCCTGCCAGTAACGCACATTTTGTCCTATGATGAAAATGCTTACATATTTTATCTTGTCAAGACAACAGAAACAGGGTAGGTCTATAGGGCGATGTCCCTCTGCTTGGTAG
>NC_092862.1:138083171-138358612 GCF_032062135.1 Pyxicephalus adspersus
TCTGCTTGGTAGGTCTATAGGGCGATGTCCCTCTGCTTGTGTTCGTGAGATTCCTGAGATCAATGGAGCTGGCAGTCAGCAATGGACATTGACACATATGTTATGCATTTATCATACAGATATAAGACAACCATTTCAAAGGTAAATTAAACAGGGAGGAAATATGAAAAAATCAATATGTTAGGGTTCTTCTTCTGTCTCTTCACACCCTTACTATGGGGCAGCACAGTTGGCCCAGAGGTTAGCAGCATTAGGTCCCAGGGTCGAATCTCGGCCAGGACACTTATCTGCATAGAGTTTGCAGGTTCTCCCCATGTTTGTGTGGGTTTCCTCCAAGTTCTCCTGTTTCCTCCCACATTCCAAAAACATGTTAGGTTAATTAGCTTCCACCTAAAATTGACTTTATACTGTATTAATGACATATGACTACGGTAGGACATTAGATTGTGAGCTTCTTTGAGGGACAGATAGTGACATGACTATAGACTTTGTACAGCACTGTGTAACATGTTTGCACCATATAAAGACCGTGTAATATCAATAATTTAGGTATGTATTGTTGGAAAAGTAAAAGGTGCATAATTATAAGGAGATGAGCTTGTGATTATCTTTTCCTTGTGTCTCGTGCTGTGTAAGATCAGTAGTTTATGGCTTTGTGTCTTTACTTGCAGAGTACAACAAAACCTCGTCTGATCATAGCTGGCGCTGCCACGGTAAGCCATTTTAAATATCTCAATTATCTAAACTGCTGAAGTAAGACTATAAAATACCATTAAATCTGTCCTTTCATTACAGTAAATGCTGGGTTAATTTTAAATAGTTGTGATGAGCCTAGCTTTCATCTTTGCAGTCATGTACAGCAGTTCAGGTCCCATCATCCAGGCTGAAATGATTGAAAACATTTGCTAACAAATCACAAATCATTCAGCACCAGCACTGTCACATGGAAAGAAGAAGAGTGGCTGACCTTCTCCAATGTATGTAAATGTATCAGTTACCCTGTCATTCTGAAAATAAGAAATGTTTTCAGAAGGTTCCCCTAATATAGGTAATAAGGCTTGACAGGGTCATTTTAAAGAGAACCTGTTACTTTGCCTCATATGGATGAATAACTGGTCTGCTTTAAAAATAAAAAAGTATTTAATCTCTATTTTGTGTATCACTGTAGAAAGAGTTTACTATCTGATTGAAATCAGGACTGACTAGATGTCTGGCAAAATTCTTAGCATGTCTCTGTGTTTATTTTTTAGTGGTCTATAAAAAACAACAATGGCAGCGCAGAGTCTCTTGCTCAGTACAAGGTGAACGTGACGGATATTGAACCTGTTTTAGGAAAACTGTCCGAAACTAGCGATGTTTACTGGGCCTTACAAGGTATGGTATTCTGTGTTTTTTAAATTTTTTTCTGTTTGTTAGATATGAAATTAGATATGCCTTTCTGTGATCTTCTTTGGCAAATCTAAATTCTCTGCTTCGTCTTATACATTCTTACACCACAATGCAGATCCACGTTGCTCTTTTTTCTGGCGCTGCCTTCCCAACTCCAGAACCGTTTTTCTGAGGTCCATGCTTGTCACAGCCACACCTCCTTTAGACTTCTAGACCAGTGGTCGCCAATCTTTTTGGACCCACGGACCATTAAATTTACCAGCTTCAGACCACGCGTGCGCAGGAAGCTGTGTGTCACTCAAAGGGGAAGAAACTTCCCTATTGGTGACATCATGATGCCAGAACCCACCCATTTTTCCATCGCAGGTCTGAGCCTGCTATAGGAGAGTGGGCGGGTTGTGTTCAGAGACACAACCTGCTCACTTCCCTTAGCCTGCGTTCCGTGCGGGGGGCATGTTCCGCGGCTCTGGCATGTGCGCCCTGCCATTGGGGTCTTTCTCCTGACCCCGCTCGAGGGTGCACCTGCCGCCTACCGCTGTTCTAGACTACAGATTGTGCATCATCACTCTGACCTGAGTTTCTGTTGGCTTTACTTTATGCAATTGATGAGCCCACAGATATCCATCCAGTAACACCCACAAAAATGATTGTCAGTAGTCTGTTGGCTTTACCCAGCCAGCTTTCATTAGTTCTGCTTTCTTCAGGGAGAATACCTACACACGTCAGATGATTACCATCCAAAAATTGCATCAGGGCTGACGAGAAGCTGGCGTGTGTAAAGCCCTTCTCTCCTCTTCATAGAGCAAAGCAGTGCTGTATGAAGTGCTCATCCATGCATCATGCAGTCTTTTGTCATTGGAAAGGATTGTGAATAATCCTTTCCAATAACAATAATTGCATGTGTATGCAGCCCAACAATTGTCATGTAAATGAATTCACACCCAGTTACAAATATAGAGCCACGCATATCAGAACGTTGCATATTGGGTATTTTAATTTAGAAGCAATGTTGCATTTTTAAATGCAATTAAACGCACATCTACTTTGTCCCCCTATATACCAAGGCTGGCACTGGGAAGGAAAAAGAGACAACATAACATGACTTCTTAGAATCAACTTTTTAAAGAATTAATGAACAAGCATGAACTAAGTAGTGAGTCAGTGACTCGGGACAACAAAGTATTTAGGTCATGCTCTTCTATGAACTCTTTTATAGGTGGTAAGAACATTAGAAGGACTCCACCCATGGTGTGCATCCAAATTCTGTCCCTTAATAACCATATATTGTCATCTTTACAATTAATCTTGAGTCACAATAGAAACCTTTTCAGTCAGCTTGTATGATAATTTCTGTTTACATTAGACTATTGTGCTGCCATGTTTTTTGCTGCTGGAGAAAATAAATTAGTGCTGCGCTGTTGAATTTCTTCATGGTGTCTGCAGCCACATAGGTTACGTAACTTCAGAATACCTTCCCTTTACAGTAGGGTTAATCCAGCACTGTAACCATTAAATGCTGATTAAGAATTAGGGGGATGATAACAGCAAGACCTAGAACTTGATTTATCCTGTGCAATGCAGGAGAATCCCCACTGCAAAAGAATATTATTTTTTTTTTTTTTAATTCTAAAAAGTCAGCATTATTGTTTTCTTGAAGAAAATGTACAATGACTAAATATCCCAGGTATAGGTACTTTGCATATGTTGCTTGAAATAGGCTCTATTTAAAGCAGGCAATGCAATACAATGCAAGGCCCCATGTATGACCAGACCTTATTTATTAAAAATAAGGAAAAAATTATTTGATGGGAGCACAAGCATGATATGCAGGCATTGCATTCCACTGCAGGGTTTGCTTTAAATGTTAGAAAAACAAATGATTATGTCATCATATACCAGGAATATGATCTATTAATACTCCACACTGGTTTACTTTTCAGAAGTACAGGTTAGACCGACCTCAAAATTCATTCTTTAGAATCTTTTGGATTAAAGTCTTGTATGTAATTAAAATAAGTCGAAAGCTGCAGGCAATGCCACGTCTTCTATACTTCTATCACGTCATTCTATAATGTGTATTTTTTCCAGATCCTGTTTATGAAGAGTTGCTAAGTGAGAGTCGTAAAATCATTACCAATACGAGAATCGATACTTATAATGAAGCTGCGGCTGCTATATTAAATGGTACAAATAGGGGATCAAAATCAAAAATCAAAATCTTTAGTGTTTCCCGACTGATCACAGAAGAGACCATAGAGCAATCATTGGATGGATTGCATGTCCCTGAGACCAGCAGAGATATAGTAAGTACCATTCTGTGCATAGCAACATGTACAACAATAATATAGTGAGTACCTGTCTATACACAACAGAAGGATAGCGGGCTGTCATCTATGTTCAACAATAATATAGTGAGTACTTGTCTATACACAACAGAAGGATAAAGGGCTGTCATCCATGTGCAACAATAATATAGTGAGTACCTGTCTATACACAACAAAAGGATAGAGGTGGTATCATGTACAGCTTTGCAATAGCTTGGGTGAAGACATTTATATATACAGTACAAGTATTATCAGAACCTTCCTATGTTCAGTAGAAGGTTATGGGGAGAATCATTGATGAACAATAGATATATTAGGAGGCTGCCTAGTTTGAGCAGGCAAAAAAAGTCAGGACCTGTGTATGTACGATGGATTTATTGTATGATTAGGAAGACCTGTCTTATGTGTGGAATATTTATAGTGATTCCTGCCTGTGTTCAGTAGAAGGATGAGGAGGACCTCTCTATGTACAGTATATCTATGAGGATTTCCTGCCTGTGTTCAGTAGATGATAGAGGACCTGTCTATGTACTGTAGCTTTATAGTGATATGTCCTTTACCAAAGGCTTTGTGTTATTATTCTGTAATTCTTTTTTCCAGAGCGCAATGATCCTCATGAATTCCTACTGCAACAAGATAATAAAACCAATCGATGGTTCCTGCTGCCAGCCCACCTCTCCCCTCACCATCATACAGAAGTTAGCAGCTTGTTTCTTCACGTTGTCTCTCGCAGCCTATGTGGCAATCACTGTAATCCATCGGAGCAAGCATCGGAAGAGCAAGATGTGTACAGACATAGAGAGCGGGGAGGAGAAGAAACCAGCCATGGCCACCCCTACAGCCTCAACACTCGAAGTTGCCCTCTTTTCCTTCAGCAAACTCGGCCTGATCATGGCATACTTCTACTTCTGTGACCGAGCAGACCTGTATATGAAGGAGAACAAGTTTTACACTCACTCCTCCTTCTTCATCCCCATCATCTATATCCTCGTGCTGGGAGTTTTCTACAATGAAAGCACAAAAGAGGTATTGCTTGTATGGACGGGTTGTTGGCAGCAGAGGGTCTTTACATTAGTTAGAGCTCCTCCAAGGGGCAGATTCTTCAATATTAGAGCTTTTTTAATCTGACTTTTAGTTTAAGTAAAATAGATTCCAGGTAATAATATAAAAAAAAATTACAATACCCCTGCTAGCATGCTACAAAGAAAATACCTTTGCTCTCTCTGTGGTAGCAGTGGTCTGACACACTTGTTTTAGAGCTCAAATTAGGAGAAAAAATAAGTTTTAATTATGAGCAGTCTGTGTCAGACCACTGCAGAGGGATTGCTGCTTCCACACAGAGAGCTAGGGTCCTTCTGCTAGAAAACAATAAAAATGTATTACAGCCACTTAGGCAGGGAGCACAAGTTATCAGCTCATCACGAGTGTTATCAGCTCACATCATTTCTGGCAGGATTGCCCCAAACAGAAAAAAAAGCTCCCAATGATTTTTAAAGGAACAAAAGTTGCACTTAAAAAATTTGCCACCAGGCAGAGCTTTATTTGCAGAAACGAACAGGCAATGTGCCTTCTGCAATAAGCATTTCCTACCTGCATTTCAAAAGTTCTGCATTGGTTGTTGGGATACCCGGCACATCCTGGTTTCCCCTGCAGTTGCTGGGATTGAATACACTCCTGCATGTCTGTGGGGATGTTACATCATTCCATTCCAACTAATCAAGCTGGCTGAAGATTGCAACAAGGGAGAGAAGAAGAAAGAAGATGGCAGCACCCATGACGGAATATTGACAGGTGAGTATAAACAGGCATTAATTCCACTTAAAGGGCTTGATTTATTAAAGCTCTTGAAAGCTGGAGAGGATACACTTTCATTAGTTACCTTGGTTATTGTGGAAAACCTGGAATAAATTTGCGATTGGTTAGCAATGGTTTTCAGTCCTGTACCAGATCCATTCTGTTTTTTTGTTTTTTTTTGGATCACCAAGGTTCAATGATAAGTGTATCCTCTCCAGTCTAGGAGAGCTTTATTAAATCAGGCCCTAAGTGAAAGGGAGCAAAAAGGGAGAAGAAATAGTTTTTTATTTGTTTATATACACTATAAAATCCCTTTGTTGAACTTCAGTGTATATGTCTCCAAACTTTGCTTTTGCTACACCTATAAAACATTGATTTATAGTCACCAATGAGTTACTAATATCAGTGTAAATACAGTAAGATAATAAAAATATAAATACTTTAGTTATCTCTCCCTATATTAAAGACATGCACAGTACAAGAACCTGCGTAATACATACGTCTCTACAGACAACATTCTGCTATGTATCTAAGTTTATTACTCAGTGTTCATGTTTTAATTACAAGCTGAGCTCTCAGAGTTTATAGTACTCTAGTAAAGAGAAGTTTGCGTCTCTTTTTCAGATCTTTTACTTTGTAACCTATTCAGTTGATGTAAATCCTAAACATTTAGTGTGCTAAGTCACTGTGTTTCATAAAGGGAATGCTAATATTCTGCAGCACTGACACATAATCCTTTCTTGCATCTCCGTGCTGTCACCTTTTTGCAGCTGCTTCCAGTTTCCATGCACAGTGATGGATCTAAGATAATTCTCAGGGTGGTTTCCGGGTGGTGGTAATAGTAGACTGGCCCTGCGTTATGGATCTGATTATAAAAGGTCTCCAAGACTAGAGAACATAAACTATCAACCTGCTTCATCTAGCAAACCTGGAGTGGATTTTCTAAAATCATTTGCTTTTATTTGGCAAATGTTTGAAATCTTGGAGCAGATTCATTTCAGGTTTGCTCATCCAGGTTCACTCATGATGGCCTATCTTCCCCAGTCCTTGGCCCATTGCATCTTATAATCGTCACTTGTAGTCTTATGTGTAAGGGTGACAATGGGAAGACAGGAACAAAGTGTTGTCACCCTATAACAGGAAGTCCTCTGCAAAGATCCTGGTTTATCGTAATTAAATTAGCAAATTTAGAAATGAACTTTCATCATTTCATTACAACATGTATCTATGTTGTTATGCACACAAGATCAGGATCTTGTATAATATTTAACAAAAGTTGTCAATACACTAATCGATGGGTGCATAACCATTTTACATGATTAATACCTTCTTGATATCGATCATTTACTTGATTGACGCTATGCACTCATTAGCCAGTTGAAATGACTGGCAGTTCTCTATTACAACCAAAACAAAATGAGAACGCGCCCCTGTGTTCACCCAAACTGGTTTTTAGCGGCAGGAAGCATTCCATCGGCTGGTGGTTGTTTAAATGTAAAAACATTAATCGTGCATAAAATATTATCAACATACTGATCAAATATTAATCCAGTTTGCCCTCTTAATAGATTGTGTGCAGTGCTTGCTCATTCTGTGGGAAAGATTGCATTCAACAACAAGACACTTACATCTGTACATAGTTTACACTATCAGAGGTGCCTTGACATATCACTGTGACTTTATATTTATTTATAAATGTGTGCAGAAAAATATTTTGCAGTGGTTGAAGTAGATATTTCTTTTTTTCTTGTTGGCTTGCAAGTGCGCTAGGATCTGTATTGTGAGCACCTTTCACCTTCTTCGCTTGGTTAAAACTGATCAGACCGGCTGCTATTGTTGCTTTTTTTAGAAGTCGTCCACAACGGCACATAGTCACATTTCTTTTTACTACTCTGCCATGCAGTCCTACTAAGAGTTTAGAAATCACTTCTGAGTATGTGCCACTTTTTGTTCATTATTTACCTTTGCAAAATTTGGGTAGTGGCATCATCACGGTTCTGTGCAAAGACCGTGCAGAGAGGAGAGCTGTCGGAGGGACCCAGCAGGCCACCCACTACAGGCTGCCTGCAAAATAACTACGGGGGCGGATACAAGACCAGTCATCTTGCGCAAGGTGAGAAAGCAGCTGTGACCGGTCTTTATTAAAGGAAGTTCTGCACAAAGATGCCCTTTGGCATTACTGCACAGATCGGCAAGGAGTATTAGGTCTACGTACACACATCCGATGGTTCTCATCTAATATTCGCCTTAGGGATGATATTGGACGGGAATCTAATGTGTACAGTGCTCATCCATAGATCCGTCCTGGCGGATCCTCGAACGTGGAATGATCATATTGAAAATGAAGGGGAGAAGGTGCAGCGGGGTGGCACTCCATTGCTCTCCCCTTCCCAGAAATGTTTTTAGGCTGGGTGGAAAGAAGCCGTAGGCAGGTGGCACCCCAACTATTCAGTAACCACCCAAAATAAGCCAGGTGCTTACCGTGGGGACCGTAATGAAAATGTGGCAAAAATTCAGACTCGGCTATATTCAAAACTATCTCTGAAATTCTGCTTTAATCTCCATAATGTAACCTGTGAATTGTGAGCTGATAATACAACTTTTCTCTCATTACAGACGAAACTACTAAACAGAGAACAGACGGATGAGTGGAAGGGTTGGATGCAGCTTGTTATCCTCATCTATCACATCTCTGGGGCCAGCTCTGTAAGTATTGTAAAGATTCTACTTACATTGTGAACACTAGTGACCAATACTGTTATGTTTTTTGAGCTTTGTCTTGTGACACTTAAAAAGTAACAAAATAATAAAAAAAAATCCTAATTATAAAGAATATTAGCCAAATACCTCCATATTTATTACCTAATATTAACCTCCAGTTTGACAACCGGTCTTGCTGTTTAATAATATGATTACCTGCTGTCAATTTGACAGCAGAGGAAATTATTTGACTCACTTCCTATGTTCAAAATCATTTTGCGGGTAAAGAGATTCGGTCATTTATACCTTAAACTAACATTGGCACAAAGTTTGTTTTAGGTATGATTCTGTTTCTGATTCTCTCATCATCCTCTACGTCTAGATAACATGTCCCCATATCTTTCTTTCTTACAGTTTTTACCAGTGTACATGCACGTCCGGGTCCTGGTTGCTGCTTATTTATTTCAGACGGGCTATGGACATTTCTCCTACTTCTGGCTGAAAGGAGACTTTGGTCTTTATCGCGTCGCTCAGGTATATAACAGAAATAAGGAATTTAGAACTGAAAAAAAGTTATAATTTTTAATGTGTCATGGTAAAACATCACTCCAGGCAAAAAAAAAAAAAAAACATTGTATATAGTAGAGAATGGGGCTTTTTGTAATTAATATTAATAATATTACACAGTATTATAGCACCAACACATTATGCAGCACTGTACATAGTCCATAGTCATGTCACTAGTTGTGCCTTAAGGAGCTTTAAAATCTAATATCCCTACCATAGTCAAATGTCTTTAATATAGTCTAAGGTCAATTTCGGGGGTGAAGCCAATTAATATAGTCTAAGGTCAATTTTGGGGGTGAAGCTAAATAACTTTACTGCATGCTTTTGGAATGTAGGGGGAAACCAGAATACCCGTAAGAGACCCACGCAAGCTCCATGCAGATAGTGTCCTGGCCATGATTCGAACTTGGGACAAGTGCTAACCTCTGTCCATTTGGTGGTTTTCCCCTCACTTCTAGTCACACAGATACAATAGGAAGTGTGGGGAATGCTCTCCTAAATGGGGCAAAGGCCCTCTTGGTCAACTGACACTGGAACAGGTGTCGCCAGCCCATATCTACCTGTTTTTGCCAGTTGGCTTCTGACGAGTGATATTAAATTGAACGTTCAAGAGTCAGCCTGATAGGGCTGCCAACATCTAGGCAGATACAGGTGACAATGCTGCAATCATTTTCCTTTAGATGGAAGAGGGTTGTCAACCTTTTAAAGAAAGGAATTTGGCCAGTAGTTCTATTGGCAGGATCAAGAGGTGTTTGCAAAATGTTCCAAAGAGAATTTAGAGAAACAGCCTATGGGAAGCCTGCATTACATATGTGATTCTTTACCGTGTCATTAGTTCTGCTTCAGTGGTTTATTAATGAATACAAAGATGTAATAATTTGTGTTACAATCATATATATCATTTTTTCAGTGTGTTATCAGGCACAGGAAGGGTGATGTGTTTGCTGCTTCTTCCATATAGTTGATACTTTCACTGATGGTTATGTAATTCTCACATCCTCTGTTATGTCCCAACACAGGTCCTGTTCCGCCTCAACTTCCTGGTGGTGGTCCTATGTATAGTGATGGATCGTCCGTACCAGTTCTACTATTTTGTTCCTCTGGTCACCTTCTGGTTTATGGTGATTTATGCCTCCATGGCACTGTGGCCACAGATCACCCAGAAGAAGGCAAACGGTAATGTTTAAGTTGTTATACTCAAAAATCTAAATCATGACGTAAACATTCACTCATGTTATTCACCCTATTTATGTCATCTTGTCAAAATCAGCTGATGTCTTTCTCCAAAGACAATAAGCAGACATGTATCTGTAGCCAAAACAAGATGCTTAGAACCCCTGTCAATTTTTTTTCTTTCCTCTGTCTGGAAAAATATTCCCTCAATTTGGGTCTGATTTAAGAAAGTTCTCCAAGGATGGAGAAGATAAACTATCATGGGTGAATCTAAGTGATCCAATAAACCTTGAATGAATCTGGTCCAGGATTAAAAACATTTGCCTAATTAATAGTAAATGATTTTAAGAAACTCATTCCAGGTTTGCTGTATCACAAGGTTCACCCATGACAGTCTTAGAGAGCTTTAAACAAAACAGGTCCTTTCTGTCACACAACAGAATAGTAAGAAGACAAGATGAGGAAATCTCCTCAAAAAGTAGGTGACTTCATTGGAAGTTTTTACCTTTGTTCCCATTTCGCTGTCAATTCTAAAATAATGGCTTTTTCATCATTTTCTTTAATGGAGAGCTAAGCTGCCGAGTCACTGGGCCTGATTTATTAAAGCTCTCCAAGGCTGGAGAGGATACACTTTCATCAGTGAAACTGGGTGATCCAGCAAACCTGGAATGGATTTCCTAAAAGTAATTTCCTATTTGTTAAAATGCTTTTTTGTTGCAAATGTTTTGAATCCTGGACCAGATTTATTCCAGGTTTGCTGGATCACCCAGTGTCACTGATGAATGTGTATTCTTTCCAGCCTTGGAGATCTTTTATAAATCAGGCCCAATGCTGGGAGGTTGTGCTGAGCTGCCAAAATACTGCTGAGAGTGTCTGAAATAATAGGTTATTGAAGGAGTATGTGCAACTCCACGTAAGGGGGGCCAGAATATGCCCGGTATCAAAGCATCCTCTGCGGATGTCAGGCATGAATGGCCTCCTGTGTGCATGTGCAGGAGTTTCATCATTCTGGCCCCGCCAACCCAACACTAGAAAAAAGATCAGGTGAAGGTGGTGGTGTCTGCAATGGAGCAAGGACAGATAAACGCAAATATAAAAGGTTATTTTTATTACAAATGGGTCATTGCCTGTGGCTTCTGCAATAAAGAACCTGCCTGGTCGCATTTTTTTTAACTTGAAATGTTTCAAGCACTCTTTAACGAACATGGCAGGCTGAATCTTTTCAACTATCATTGCAATATCATCTTTAGGTGGTCTTAACTTTTAATATGTACCGTATTTTTCGGACCATAAGACGCACTTTTTTCCCCCCTAAAGTGGGGGGAAAATCAGGGTGCGTCTTATGGTCCGAATGCATATTTTTTTACTTACCTGTATCCCCGCCGGTCCCCGCAGCCAGTGTCCTCCTCTGTGTTCCTGTGTCCCAGCGTGCGGCACTTGTGCCCGCCCACGAAGGCGGCGCCGATTGATTTCATGAATGCCGATCGGCGCCGCCTTCATGGGCGGGCACAAGTGCCACACGCTGGATCTCAGGGAAGCACAGAGGAGGAACACAGACAGAGGCAGATAGCAGCCAATGTCTGTGTTCCTCCTCTGTGTTCCCCTGTGTTCCAGCGTGCGGCACTTGTGCCCGCCCATGAAGGCAGCGCCAATTGATTTGATGAATGCCGATCGGCGCCGCCTTGATGGGCGGCGGGCACAAGTGCCGCACGCTGGATCTCGGGAAATCAAATGAATTTTTTTTTTCTTGTTTTCCCGTGCGGAAAACCTGGTGCGTCTTATAGTCCGGAGCGTCTAATGGTCCGAAAAATACGGTATATTTCTATTGAACTATTAATGCTCAGGTTTGCTAAATGCTGTTTTGTGTTTTCTTTGTAGGAAACTACCTGTGGAATATGGGCCTCCTGTTAAAGCTTGGCTTCCTGCTGCTTTGTATATATCTTCTGTCATGCTCTCAGGTACAGTGACCTGCTGACATATTATTAAAGAGGAGCTGAACCCTCACATCATGTCATTTTTATCTAGCACCTTATCCCTTCCCTTCATTACATATCACTTACCTCCCATCTGTTCAATTATTTTCAACGGTGGCTACTTTAACAGAGCTACACGTAAAGGGTCGTATGGGTGAAACGCTGTAGAAAAGCCAGGCCCCTGGCAGCATTCTGCAAGAAAGGACCTTGTGACACTGCCATGTCCTCTGCCAACTCTTAAATTCAGTTCTGTCCCGTGCACCAGCTTTTGATTGTAATCCAATTCTTCTGTAACCACCCAAAAACAGCTGGGTGGTTACTGAAAAGTGCTGGGTGGTGCGCCCAGCTAAAAGGGGCTGGGGGGAACACTGCACTGTCCTACAGTGACAACACTGCTCCTCTCTAAATGCAATACAGTGAGTAAGCATTGTCCCCCTTGGACAAGAAGTGCATTGCTGGACCACGATGCGAAAATAAAGGAGAATGCAGAAAAAAAAAACAATTGCAGCCATTGCAAGGACTGGAACATTGCATTAGTTTTGTTCTTGAGTTTAGATACGCTTAGCAGATCTTTCCCTTTTATGAAATAGCTCACCACTTCTATCTATATAATGTGACCTGTCATATGTAGACAATGGTACAAGTCACAGGCAGTCAGTTGGTGCTACAATATTTCTCGGGAACGGTGTGTGTTTTAGTCACTAGTATTCTCTCTGTCAAAACAGAATTATCAGGCTGTTGGCTCCCCCTGGAGGCTGTAGTACTTCCCAAATAAAAATAATTTCCTTCTCACAAATTAGTTTACTTTTAGGCTCAGGTTTCAGCTCAAGTTTGAGCCCTGAGCTCATGCAACATATAGAGCAGATTTAC
The DNA here is from genome assembly GCF_032062135.1 of Pyxicephalus adspersus. Lineage (NCBI taxonomy): Eukaryota > Metazoa > Chordata > Amphibia > Anura > Pyxicephalidae > Pyxicephalus > Pyxicephalus adspersus. The sequence goes on from NC_092862.1 coordinate 138,095,962, forward strand.
AGCCTAATACTTCTGTAACAGGGAGAGAATACAAAGTTTTAAAAACCCAAACGCAGATTATTATAGACGGGCTTGATGAATAATAACTATTTCAGCTCTCGTAGCTGTATGCCAGGTCAATTGTTGTATTAATATTAAACAATAATAAAATACTTGGTTAAAAGGGGTTAAGGGGAGTAGGAGTTAATTAGGGCTGTTTATGGTTATCTAAATGTTAATAGGAATTCATATTTCTTCTTTCTTTTAATATGGGAGTAAGATGATTTAGGTGGCCGATGTCAATATTCAGTTTCTACAAATGATCGTTGTCATTGGCTGTAGCAGTGATCATTTAATTAACTTAATATTATTTTTTTATTATAATTAGCTTTGCAAGCCTCATGCTCCCCAATTGGTTCTAAAACAGAATCTTGTGCACTCATTGACTACTAAATAGTTACATAGTCCCGTTGAAAATAAGACATAAGTCCATCAAGTTCAACCACTAGGCAAATAAACATATCCCAGATATAGTCATAGTTGATCCAGAGGAAGGCAAAAAACATGTATTCAAGTGGCTGAGGCTTAACCGAAGTCTCAGGTTAGAGACATGAATGAATGTCCTATGCACTGTAACCAGTTAATGGATTTGTAATTAATTACCCCTTGGAGGTAATTACTACCCACTTGACTGTGGAAGGTGCTCGCTGACTGTATTGACACACGTTGCCGCACTTGCAGTCCATTTAGGTGAACCATTTATAAAATTGAATATTGCTAACCTGAGCTGAATAATCTGCTTTGAGCTTCTCTCCTGAAATTATAAAACCATTAATGTTACATTTGTATATTTTTATGTTTTTTAGGGTTCTTTTGAGAATATATTTTCCCTCTGGCCGATATCTAAACTATTTGAGCTGAACGGTAAAGTCTACGAATGGTGGTTTAGGTGGTCGTTAGATCGATATGTAAGTCTTTCCTTCTTTTTCTTATTGTTTCTATTTTTTTTTTTTTAATACTATTTTTTAATCAGGTAAAACAGTTTCAGTTATATTGACTGGTGATCTGCAGAAGTCCAGTCTGTTAGTAGTCATTGTGTCATTGTGTGCAAGTCATATTAAAGCGGGACTAAAGTAAAAACTAAAAAATCACACCTTTAATCCCGAAGATCTGTCGATCCATTAGGAGGTTTCTTCAAACCGGTCCTGCGCCAGCCCAGTGTGTGAGAAGTTCTGGGCTCCAATATCTGTTTTCTTCCAAGTTGTTCTTCCCACGTTGGCTGATTTCGCACTGCGCAGGTGCAAGATCAGGTGACAAAGAAGATGGGAAGACTGTGCATGCGTGAGATATGCATTTTTTTCCTACAATTTTAAGTAAAGGCTCCTTTTTAATATTATTATTATTATTATGAATATTATTAAACAGGATTTATATAGTGCCCAGATATTATGCAGTGATGTACATTCAATAGGGTTGCAAATGACAGATACAGACAGTGACACAGGAGGAGGAGAGGACCCTGCCCCGAAGAGCTTATAATCTAGGAAATGGGGGAAGTAACATACAATAGGAGGGCAGCTAAGTAGTAGTGGGAAGAAGTGAGGGTTTGAGACAAGAAGACGGGTAGGTGAGTTGGAAAAGATGAGTTTTGAGTTCTCTAAATGTAAAAAGTACTAAAAAGTAAATGAGCAGAAAGTAGGAGCAAGCCGAATAGGATGAGGAAGACCATTCCAGAGAGTTGGGGCAGCTCTAGAAAAGTCTTGGAGATGTGGGTGTGATGAGGTTATGAGTGAGGAAGCCATTAGTAGGTCATTGGAGGAGCGGATAGGAGAGACTATGGGACTACCAAGAGAGGAGGTGTACAGAGAAAAGAGAATAAGTCCAAAGACTGACCCTTGGGGAACACCAACAGCGAAGAGAGTAGCCCGAGATCGGGCATGCGCAGATGGAGCAACCAGAGCCTCCCGGGATGCGTGACGTAGGTATCCTGGGAAGCTCTGTGCTTGCAGCAATCAAGACAGAAAGGAGCAGTTCTGTATCCCTTTTAAAAAAAATGGCATTACACTTAAAAAAAAAATAAATACCCTTTTATGTAAAGTAAAAATTTTGAGTTTAGGTCTGCTTTAATAAACTTTTACAGGAATACTTAGAAAAGTTTTATTTATCTTATTGAGTCCAGTGTTCACCCCAGAATTTTTTTAAGCTTGGTGGGATGAAGCTGTAACAAGTGTTTCAAATTGTAGACAGGGCAACACATTAACGTTTTAGTGTTCCCAATTGTTGTTGCTTTAGGAATCCAGTAACCCCTATAATTCTGTCAGCTTTCTTCCACGCCCTATACTTTGTTCTCACTTCTTTCGTCTTTCGTCTTTATACCCCAGCTGTCCACTGCCCCTGTGTTCTGACCCAAGTTTTCAGTAACCAACCAAAAACAGGCAGGTGATTCTAAAATGTGCTAGGTGCTGCACCCTCCTCAAAGGGCCTAGGGATAACACTGGAGTCTTGACATTTCACTGGCACCACCTTAATTCAATGTGTGCTTTAGGAGGGTGTCCGCATACTGTAGCCATATAGTTAGTGCGATGGTTCGGTCTCTGTTTACTTCTTACCATATGTGTTTTGCATCAGTAACACGACAAATGGCCCAAATTATTAATGTCATTCTATTGCACGTGTACGTCCAAATCATTTTAGTGTAAGCGGTGTATTGCTGACATAGTGTTTATTTTCCTTCCCAGGCTGTGTTCTATGGCATGCTGGTCGCCTTCATCTACCTTTCGTTACAGAAGCAGCAAGTCCTCTTTGAAGGGAAGGGAGAACCTCTTTTCTCCAGCAAAGTGTCCAACATCTTACTCTTTATGTCTGTCGTCGCCTTCCTGGTAAGTTCCGGTAATCCACAAAACACGTTACAGTTTATTTTATAGCTAATAAGACCCACTGCAGAAAATTCAGCTTCTCACAACTCTTACCACAAAGAAGACCCCACGTATCTGCTGCCAGGCGGGAGGAAATAGAAATACTTCATGTGAAATGGTGGTCTGATAATTTCTCAGGCTCGGAATGTTTTTATTATTTTTGTTATTAAACGGTATATAACGCCGACATATTACGCAGTGACACAGTAGGAGGGGAGGACCCTGCCCCTAAGAGCTTACAATCTAAGAGGTGGGAAAGCAACACACAATAGGAAGGGGTATATGGAATGGGGGGAATTAGTTAGGGGTTTTAGAGACGAAAGACGGGTAGGCGAGTTTGAAACGATGGGTTTTGAGTGCTCTTCAGATGTTTGTTGTACAACATCCAGTGCTAGATTATTTTTTCTATTACAGCATCAGCCTCCCACGGCCTAAAGTGAACCTAGATTGCAAGCTCTTTGGGGCAGGATCCTCACCTCCTCCTGTGTCACTTTCTGTATCTGTATTTGCAACCCCTATTTAATGTACAGCGCCGAGTAATATGTTGGCGCTATGTAAATCCTGTTTAATAATAGTAACCCATAATCTATTATTAGTATGTATACCATCCCGCCTCATTGTGTATCAGTTTCTTAACTAAATCCTTTTTTCTGATCCTGTTGCAAACTTCTCACTTGGTGATAATTCTAATATTGGAACTTCATGTTGCAAGCTGACAACACCAATCTGCTGTGTGGGATTCTTTATTTGGCTTCTGGGTTTTCTATCAGCTTTAGCAGATGTTTCCTGTTGTGCTTGCAAGAGAAGTTTGCTGAATGTTGTACAGTTTCTGACTTTTAGGGGTTTTTGTGCCCAAATCACCCTGATGAGAAGCTACTGACTAGAGGCTGGACTCGTAAAATGAGTTGAAGTGGTCTTTCACTAAAATGGAAGGTCTGCTTTCCTTGTCTGGACCCCTTTAAAAATCACCTACTTTTAGATTTAAAATGCAACTGAAAAGAATTTTGGATTATAGTTACCTTAACCCTGTCTTCTGCATTTCATGGTTTTAAAAGCCTTGTCTCACTTTTAGACTAGGTAAAATGCTTCTGAATAGAAAAAAGCTATGTTTTGCACACTTCTGACTTTCGCTTTGAGGTGCATGGGTGAAGATGATGTTTCTGGCTTCCAGAAAGATTCATGGTGAAATACTTATTACAGAAGATGCTCTTGCAATGAATTAGAGTGCTTCCCACCAAATTTCATGTTCTGCATTCAGAAACCGTGTTGCCTCACTTCACCCAATTCAACCATGCCACATCCTAACATTACAGCAATACCAGAAAGTGTCAAACAGGACTTTTAAGGCATTCACTAGCTATATATTTAAAGTGAATCATTTTTACAATATAAAAAAAATAGGATTTATTTATTTAAAAATAATTGTACAAAAAATATACAACTTGCAATAGTCTCAGTACTGGGTTCTACGCATTTCACGGACTTGAATCCGCTTCTTCAGGAACCGAGATCTACAGTTACACAATTTACAATCCATTAGTTTCAGCGGTCGCTAACTGGTGAAAATTTTGGTGAGCTCTGGCCGGTGCACCCTTAAACGCGGAGTCAGGAGAAGGACCCTGCTAAGGGGGACGCACCGGGCCAGAGCCACTGACCATGTCCCCTGTACGAATCGTAGGCTCAGGGAAGAGGGCAGGTTGTGTCCAGAGACCTGTAATGGGAGAGTGGGCCGCTTCTGGCATTGTGACGTCATTAAGGGGGAAGTTTAGTCCCCATTGAGTGACAGCTGGCGCCCATACGCGATCCAGAGCCGGTAAATTTAGTGGTAAGCCGGTCCGAAAAGGTTGGCAACCACTGCATTATTTTACAATACAAGAAAAACTTTTACATTACTATATATATATTTATTTATTTCTTACTTACAACTTACTCCATTTCTAAAAATGTGGGCAGGTTCACACCTTCTCTCAGATAACAACTTGGGAAGACAGTAGAGCAAGACGGCAGATAAGGAACAATCAATTCTCATCGATTGTATATAACAAAAATAAATTAAATCACCTAATTAAATAATTTAAAACAACTATGGTTTGGTAATTGTGTATACTACGGTTCCTGAACAAGCGGATTCAAGTCAGTGAAACACGTAGAACCCAGTACTGAGACTTATATTTTTGATACAATTAATTTTAAATGAAATAAAACCTATTTTTTATACATTGTAAAATGATTCACTTTAATTATGTAGATATGGAATGCCTTAAAAGTCCTGTTCTTCACTTTCTGGTATTGCTGTAATGTTATTAGGATGTGGCATGGTTGAATTGGGTGAAGTGAGATGGGCAACACTGTTTGTGAATGCAGAACATGTGAAATTTCATGGGAAGCACTCCAATTCATTGCAAGAGCATCTTCTGAAAATGTTCTGCTGCTCTGTGTTCCCCATGAATCTTCCTAGAAGTCTGAAACATCATCTTCACCTACGCCCCCCGGCAAAAGGCAGGGTGTGCAAAGCATAGCTTTCTTTTTTCTATTCAGGAGCATTTTGTCTTTTCTAAAAGTGAGACTAGACCTTTAAACCATATGAATAAAACACTAATCATATCATTATTCTAATTTAAAAAATTGAAATAAAGAAAACCTTTACATTCCCTCCAATGAATCAAAACAGCTACTGGTATTTTCTTCTGTACATTTCCACCATCTAGTGGTGAGTTGGGATATTGCACCTGTGTGTATGGTCAAGGGTTACAAGGTATTTTCATGTGTTTTACTCATACCAAGCACGTTATTCATTCCAGCAACATGTAATCTAGTGATGTATTAATTATGATGTTCTCTGTTCCCTTAGACCTACTCAATCTGGGCAAGCAGTTGCAAAAACAAGACGGATTGTAACGCAATGCACCCCTCGGTCTCTGTTGTACAGGTATAATTTGTGATGGAATAAAAATAGAGGTCACAGGCAATGCTAATCTCAGGGAAAGAGGTTTATATGTGACATAGGGATAGCATAATGTATATCTAAAGCTATTCATTCAATTTTGTACAAATTAGGGTATGGTATTAGGATATACAATCCTTCCCAGGGGGTCACTTTCCCAAATACACAAGAAGGAAAAATCCTCTCTAAGGCAGGTGTCTCCATAACAAGTTTAAAATTATTCTGTTCTGGTTTTACATTTTGGATTTCCCCTCACTTTCTGTCCAGGGGGCAATGGTCACTAAGATAACAGTAATGTTCTGCCAAGGGTAACACCTGTTCTGATTCCCCCCATACTGTACAAACAGACCTTTGGTATATTAAGATATTAGCAGGAAGCCTTTTTAGAGCCTAGCTGTGACGGATAAATAAAAACATATATAATGCTTACCTTTCCTGGAGAGAATGCTACTGAAGGTTTCCCCCAGTGCTGCTGACATTATCATAAACCCGGACATTTGGTGAAGTGATTTATGCTGTAGGAGAGGTTTGCTGATCCTTTTCTTCAGCAGAGCTAATGTGACCTAAAGAGCTAGGCTTTAGGCTACTCACTACGTGGGGCAACATTTAGTTCCAGGGCAGGTAGACATCGTTATCCTTTACACTTTTAATATTTTAAAGTGTTAGGTTAGCAAATCAGTTGCTTTAGAAATGGCATGAAGCTCTCAGATACACCGCAAGAGTATAGGTAAAGTGCTGCCTTATAGATATCCTCCCAAGACTGAAAGCTTGTGAAATCAAAGGCCCTGTAGTGTCCCAGGTTCAATGGGGGTCACCTTTCTCTCTCTATGGGAGATCTGGGGTTGGCTTTGTGGATTACAATAAGCTGCATAACGAATGTATTGACTATAGTAGGGACATTAGATTGTGAGCTCCTTTGAGGGACAGTTAGTGACATGACTATGGACTTTGTACAGCGCTGCGTAATATGATGGCGCTATATAAATACTGTGTAATAATAATATTGTATTATATTTTTTTTTCCTTGCAGATTTTAGCCTTTGTCCTCATTAGGAACATTCCTGGATATGCTCGCTCTGTGTACAGCTCCTTCTTTTCCTGGTTTGGCAAAATATCCTTAGAAGTAAGTACTGGCACATGTTTACTATGTGAACAGTTGGCCAAGCTTTCATTCTTAGCCCCTACATTCTTCCAGGGACATTTGTATAACATTGCTCTTTGCTTACATTACAGATATGGGGTGGTTGGAAATGGAGACGTGTACTTAGCTGTTGACTTTTGCCAAAAAGTCAATATTTTTTTATATTGGTATCAGTGCTGCTTTGTCAGCAGCCTCTGTAATAATAATAATAATATTACACAGTATTTATATGGTGCCGACATTATACAAAGCCCTGTACAAACTCCATAGTCATTTCACTAGCTGTCCAGCTCAAAGGAGCTCACAATCTAATGTCCCTACCATAGTCATATGTCTTTAATACAGTCTAAGATAAATTTTGGGGGCACCCCAATTAACCTAATGTGGGAGGAACCCGGAGTACCTGGAAGAAACTCACACAAACACGGGGAGAACCTGCAAACTCAGTGCAGATAGTGTCCTGGCCGAAATTCAAACTTTGGACCCAGCGCTGCAAAGGCCAGAGTGCTAACCATTAAACCATCGTGCTTTTCCCAAAGCTAATGCCAAATATTTTTCCTTACAGCTGTTCATCTGTCAGTACCACATTTGGCTAGCAGCCGACACCAAGGGCATACTGGTCCTCATCCCGGGCAACCCCGTGCTCAACATAATCATCAGCACTTTCATCTTCGTGTGCGCGGCCCACGAAATCTCCCACATCACCAACGACCTGGCCCAGATCCTCGTACCAAAGGACAGCTCGGCCCTTCTCAAGAGGTGTCTGTGCATCACAGCTTTTTTTTTCATACTTATGTTTTTATCGTCATTGTAACAAGACACTGCAGACCATCTCCACGTGCCCCCACTTCAGAATTTTTTGGGGGGTTTGTTTTGTATATAAACTATAGGAAGCAGATCGAGCCGGCCAAATCATCCTGGGCCGCTTCCACAAACAACACTGTACAAGAACGACGGCTCCTTTTCTAAAAGCAACTCCCGTTCACACGTCTGTTTTAGCAAACCTGCACGTGGAGGTCTTGGGGGAGGGGGGCTGGGGGGGATTGGGGATACCTCCAAAATTTTTTGACACAATTTTTGGAGGTCAAGCTTGTGAAGCACCACTGACCACTCAAGCTGTGAACAGTAGCGGCCGATCTCTATGTGAGAGCATTAAACGATATGAAGGAGAGAAAGGACCTTTTAAGGAAAGTATGCTGTGTGCAATCCCATGCCGGAATAAGGATTTTAATAATCAAAGTTTATAATTTATTTCATAGGAAACAAAAATAAGGTAGCCGTATTTATTGTTTTGGTATGATGCCCTGTTTCTTTAAAGGAGAGCTCCACTGAGCACTTCTATGCCCGGTATTGTGTATTCAAATCACCGCCATAATAATTAAAATTACAAGAGAAGACCAAAGCTGAACGCTAGGCACAAAAAGAAAACATTTAACACTTTTCCTCTGTAATATAATTGCACTTTGTGTGCACCCAGATACCTTTTTATGTGCAGTAAAGGTAGGTGGGGCATCATCAATGTGCAGGGCTGTGGGAGGGGCCTGGAAACCCCACCCACTACAGGCTGCCTGTAGGAAACTACAGAAGGGGCGGATACAAGACCAGTTAGACAATGCAAGGAGACAGACCAGCAGCGACTGGTCTTTATTACAGGAAGTGCCTGCACAGAAGCAAAATTTCATGCTGGATTAGTGTACAGATATGTAAAAAACACCAATACACCAAGATTTCAATAGGAACATGCATGCCCTTGGAAAATATTTGATTATTCTGAAGTGACCCTTTTAGCACAGGGTTCACTTGTACAAACTACATACCTACCTGAAATACCAGACCTGAAATATTTACTCTTTTTTAGCGTGCTGTTTCATTAAGCTCCACTTCTTGATTGCACTACTAACCGTTGCAAATATTCAAACACTCCCAGATGTGTGAGTACCTTGCTTCCCAATTGCCACTCACTGTGGTGTCCCCCTCTGGCTCATAGATTATCACAGGGCAAAAAAGCCCATAGGAGAAACCACAGTGAGCCGTTGCCTATGTTCAGCTGCCCCCACAAACCTATATTTTGCTCATTACATGAGTGATTCATTTGAGTGTAAAATGTATACCATTTGATTCTCAGTATGAGGTTTCATGTGCAGCTCAGCTCAGTTTTGTTTGGAGTGAGAGTATGAGTGTTTTTCCTAAGTCCATGACCCCAGTAGGAAGATCTCCTACCAGCCCTCTACTACAGACAGGTCAGGGGTCTGCAGAATTTCTTGCCTTCTCTCTGCACTGCTTTCTCTATATATTCCATGAAGTGTCCACTAGGGGGGCCATGACACCAGCATTATGGGCTCTTATGTTTTTAAAGGGCCAGTGACTGAATTGGTACAGAGATCAATACCTTATATATCAATGATCAGAACTGATGATGTCAGAAATAAACCTGTGAACACGTGAGGGGAAGGTTTTTTTTTTTTTTTTTTTTACATAGATGCCACTAATTCCAGTTCTGCATCACCTGTAAGGACGCAGTGGACTCCCCGACGAGCCGCCTTTTACAAATATGTCGATGCCAAATATCTCACGTTTTTGTACCGCTGTGAGAACCTTTTACAGATGTCATTGTGAATGAAATTAGAAGATCTTTCACATTTATTACATTTTAGATTTTCCTGTGCTGTTCCAATGCAGTTAGGAATATATAAAACGAAACTCCTAAAGAAAATCGATCTTCCAGCAATCCAGTGAGCTTATAACTTCATTGTGAGCTGACAACGCTGCCTCTGCTGCTCTATAATCACCCACAGGGTTGTCAGCTCTGCCTAAGTCTTCTGCTGATAGACTACAGGACGCTTCTAACTTCATAAAATCGGCGGATAAACTCTATCAGGACTGAAAACACTTTTTCTAGAATGTTCTCCGGTCACTAAAGCATGTTAGGAGCTTGCTGGATTTCTGGCAGATCCCGTATTCATCTGTACGGCATTATTAAAGCGGTGAAACATTAGGAAATGGGAATTTATTGTAGGGGTGTGCTGAATATTTTTTAATTTTACCCCCATATAGACATCAACTGCTGACCATTCTAACTGAACACAATTAATGTTCTGTACCCCAATGCTCTCTTCTGACACCAGCAAGGATAAAAACCCGGTACTTATGGGTATAGGGCATCATTTGACTTCCCTGACGGTGCTTGTCATTTGATTGGACCAGCACAGTCACATGAGAGTTGGGTATAGAGTCTTCATTCATGGTGATTGGCTCAGGGCTGTCACATGAGGATTAGGAGGGTTTCAAGCCCTGGTGATTGGCTTATTGCTGTCATGTGGGGATTAAGTGACCCTTTAGGACTGAATATTGGCTCATTGTGGAAATGTAGGGATTAGGGGAGTTGCCGGCCCTGATGATTCATTCAGGGCTGTCGCATGAGGATTAGGGGCATTTTAAACTCTAGCAATTGGCTCACAGCTTGCATGTGGGGATTATGTGAGTCTTTGGCCTTGGTGATTGATTTAGGGCTGTCACATGATCATTAGGTGAGTCATAAGCCCTGTTGATTGGCTCATTGCTATCACGTGGGGATTCAGTGAATCTTCAGCACTGATTATTGGCTCATTGTTGACATGTGGGAATTAGATCTAAGTTGTCAGCACTAGTGATTGGTTTTAAGGCTGTCAAATGAGGACTAGGGGAGGTGTAAACCCAAGCAATTGGCTCTGGGCTATCATGTGGGAGCTTGGGGAGAGCCTTTAGTAATTGTGCCCTATGTAAAGCTACGTACACACGGCAGATTTTTATCGCCCGATCATCGGCCAATTATCGGGCGAAAATCTTCCGTGTGTACAGTCGGTGTCGTCCATCGTCCGGACGACCGACCTGCCGGATCCACGGACGATGGACGACAGCCGATCGTAATGAAAGGGAAGGGGAGAGCGCGCAGCAGGGTGCCGCTCCGTCGCTCTCCCCCTCCCCTCTCCATAGAGCATGAACGGTGCTGTATGTACAGCATCGTTCATGCATCTTGCACTCCCTTGTCGTTGGAAAGGATCGTGAAAGATCCTTTCCAACGACAAAAATTGCAAGTGTGTACGCAGCTTAAGGCACAATTTGGAACTGTCCCAGGGCTTCTGCTCTTCTCTCTGAATGGGAAAGGGGAGATATTTATTATTCCGTTGCTTTATCTTTCACAGACAAAGCTCACATTAAAATGACCCTGACAGGAAAGAAATGTAGATGTTTACATTGCTGACTTATTTGTTAAATGCCAAGAAATGTCCTCCTTACCCCACTTTATTACCCAGTGCAGGGCTGTCCAGCTCCGGTCCTTGAGGGTCTGGATCTGCCTATATCATTCCAACATACTTTAGAAGTACATTTAGCAAGGTGTCCTGTGCAGACAATGACTCCGGTTCTACAAATCCGGGGCCTGAGTGTGGCCCTCGGGGGCTGGGGTTGGACAACCTTGACCTAGTGAGTGTCAGACCAGCAACAAGGCCCGATTACACAACCACTTACAATATCAGGCCAGGGAACCCTGGAACCGGCACTTTTTAAACAAGTCTGCTTTCATCTTTCTCTCCTGATGGATTCCATTTACCTTTGGTAAAAATCTTGATAATCCATCATTTTTTCCAATGTCCACCCTGTGATTATCTTCAGAAATCCCTTCCGGTTTTTGGCCCCGTTTAGATTTTTGGGTGATTTTTTTTCTTTGTGTTCAGATTTATGGCCACATGTGTGAATGTGTGTGAATGTGTCTATACATTGATTAAAGTCTTTGAATAGCTTGAAATGTGATCTATGACAAATGTTTAATGTGTAAATATGTTCTGAGTCATTTTTTTATTTATAAAGTTTGTTTTATTTTACTTTTTTTTTTTTCTTGGAGTTTGTTAATCTCCAGTTTTGTGGTATTGGGTGATCCGTCTGGTTGTGCGTGTCACAGTCTGATTGTACCATCCCCTGATTTATCAATACAATCTTTCACATATGTATGCAATCAGGAAGGCTTTTGCACTACTTAGTTGTTGGGAGATCGTACAATCAGACTGCAAACATCTATGGCTAGCGTTGCTGGGTTCTGGAAATAAAGCTGTCCAATGGAAGAAGTGACTTCTGGGTAATTACCATTTGTGGCTGTTGAATAAAGAAATCATTCTATGTGGAGTTTTGACTTTCCGTACTAAAAAAGAAAGCCCCGATGCTTTTGTAATACACATGAATAAGTGAGCCAGGTACCACTTTAAATATGCCTAGGCATTTGGTCATGTGATCTCTAGTCTTTAATTACATGGTTTACAGGGCTTTTACTAAATATTTAATGTATGTTCAGTGTTCTCCCCATCCCATTTTAGCTGGGTGCACCACCTGGCACTTTTTTAGTAACAACCTGGCTGTTTTTTAACTTTTACTGAAAAGTTAGGGTCACAGTACAGGGGCTGCCACCCACCTACAGCTTCTTCCCACCCAACCTAAAGAAAACTCTTAGGACGATACTGATGTTGGTAAAGATGAAATAGAAAAGTCACATCAAACAGTCTTTAATTAAATGGTCAGAGCTGCTGTCAATCAAATAGCAGATTTCATCGCTTACAGCTGATTGGTTAAAACTAAAGCTATCAGTAGTTCGCACAGGAGGGTAACTACACCTCACCACCATTGGTAGCTGGTGGTCATGATATTAAAAAAAGGCCTAAAACGGAGGCAGGATGAACAGGTATTCATTAACCTCCCTAGCGGTAACCCCAAGTGTGACTCGGGGTAGAAAAAAGTAGGTAAAAGTGGTAACCCCGAGTCACACTCGGGGTTGGAACACCAATGGAAGGTTAGTAAATAGAGCGCTTACCTGATCCGCCAGGGTCCTGCACCATCCAGCGCCTCGATCTCCGTCTTCTTTCTTATTCCTGCTTCTGCATCCGATGAGTCACCGGGGGAGTTCCCGGTGACGTCGGTGCGTCTGTACGTCCCGGTCAGGCGGGAAATTCAAACTCTATTTGTATTGCATTCAATACAAAATAACTGTATTGAATACAATACATTGGATTTTTATGTGTAAAAGCAGTACATTGTTTTCAAGAACATTTATTTTACAGTATATATAATAGTATAATGTGTATTTTTTTTAAATATATCAATTTTTTAATTTATTCAATTGATTGTTTTTAAATGATTTTTTGTTTCAAGCTTTAATATACTCATACTAATATATTATACCGTAAAATAAATTTTCATGAAAAACAATGTACCACTTTTAGACATATAAAACCGGAAAGAAATGAACTGCTAGGTTAAACAATAACATCAGCATTTGAGTTTACATATACCTTGTGATTGGTGCATTCTGGTCTATAGTAACCACATGCCAAGGCATTTGGCTATGTGAGTCGCACTTTCTCCAGGAAAGATCAATATTGCAGTCATTTAGTAATTGTTCTTCCCTTACCCCCACTTCATGTACAGTTCAAGGTTAAAAGTTGGTGGGGGGTCCGCTCACTGGACATCACACAATAATGCCATTTACCCAGAAGTCCACTGTTTGGTGAGTTGTCTATTACAATTTCAAGGGAAGACTTCTAGATGTCTCCCTTCCTTCTACCTGATACTTCAGGGATGTGAATCATGGAAGTTTTTTGCCCGTGTTGTGATACTGATTCAGTGGGACCCACAGCAGTGGCTGCCATATTTGTAGGCTGGTGAAGTCTTGAAGTTATACATTCACTAGCAAATTCACTTGACCACATGATGTTTTAAGGGGGCATCCTCTGAATAAATGGATCTGGTCAACAAGATGGCTGCCTACCTATATGCTAATAATTTATGCTAATTATTTACACGGCTGTCCTAATTATTCTGACGTATGTTCAGTGTTTTCCCCACCCCCTTTTAGCCGTGTACCCCACCTGGTGGATTTTAGTAACCGCCCAGCTGTTTTAGGGTGGTTACTGAAAAGTTGGGTCACAATACAGGGGACACCACAACTTGCCACCACAACTTGCCACCAACCTTTTACAAATTTCTGGGGAGAACACTGATTTTGGTAAAGATCTAATAGGTCACAGCAATCGTTATTTAACTGAAAATGTTAGTTGCTCGGGATTACTTTAGTTTGAAGAACAAGCATGCAGATATGGTCTTCTAAATTTTCTCTGGACTTAGGTTAACCAAATGCTGGTGGCTGAGGGTCACCAAACTAATCAGGCAAATCATTTTCAGATGAGGGTCAGCAATAACAACTCCTATAATTCTTTAATGACAGGGTGAATCCCTAAATAGACCCTCCGGAGATTAGTCTTATCTCAGAAAGAAACATCTTGGGTTATCCCTATTTGGATGATCTCTTCTTCTGAGTTGGCCAGGAGGTGTCTACAAAGGACAAAAATACTTTCCATACCATCACCAGCAGGATCATATAGTGATCATCTCATGTCTACGGCATTGGATCAGTTGTGGCCTCCCTGTCTTAGTACCCAAGAGCTGATCCACTGCCAATATTTGCACTTGGCCAACTGGTCCAATTTGAAATTGGTTGGTCTTTGGTCCCAAAACAGGGCTCGCATTCTTCCATTCCAGTTTTGTGGGTGAGGATGAGGTGAACCATAGACCCATGGGAGCTCGTAATTGGATTTGTGCACTCAACACAACTCGTGTTTGTTAAATTTCTATCAACACATCCAACGAAGGACCAAAAAATGGATTTGCTGTTACATTCAATTCAGATTACTGGGCAGTCTGATCACTTTATTGCAGCAGTGGTTGGATTGGAAGTAAAATTCAGCCAATGTGTACTAGGGCTTGTCAGGGTGCAAAAAATATAAAATCGGGGTAAAATCAGCCCCTTTTAGCTGGGCGCACAAACCGGCAGTTTTTGGGTGGTTACTGAAGAATGGGTCAAAACACGGGCTGACGCCCACCTACAGCTTCTTCTCACCCAGCTTGAAAAATGTTCTGGGTTGAACACTGAAAATGATCAGTTCAGTTTGTGATGATGAGTGGTTAAAAACTTTTAAGAGCAAGGCATCCCATAGAGATTTTTGTTTGTTTTTTTCTTATTTGCCGTGATGGGGGTTGGAGTTTGGAAAGGATTTATGTGACGTGTTATCTGTTGTACATTTTGTTCTTATGTTATGTTATTTATACCTATTTGCTTGTGTTATCTCCTGATCAAGGTGTTTTCATGAGCTTTATTTAATTTAAGATATATGGATATCCGAGTAAAGGACAAGTAAGTAAATCTTTATTTCTCTGTGTGTTTTTATTGGCATTCTGTTTTTTTCTAGTCATATTTAATTTAAATAAAATTAAGCCTTACAAAGGTTTCAACTGTCAAATCATTCATTTACAGTTGGATTGCCCACCACCTTTTTATCTCTTGGGAAGCCCATCAGTGAAATCTCCTTTCAGCTATCCCAGCTTTCTCCTATAGGTTTCCAGATCCATCTGACTTCCCTTGCAGCCCTTTGCATTGTGAAATGTCACATGACTCAAAGCTGTATGGGAAGTCGGGGATGCAAGATTTGCCATGAAATGTTGGATGGGCACCACACTGATGAAAGGTTTGAATGGAGCCTGGGGACAAGTTAGTGCATCCTCATTGTGAAAGCAAATAAGAATGACTACCTTCGCAGTAAGGATTCTGGGAACGACCTGATCTT
Organism: Pyxicephalus adspersus; assembly: GCF_032062135.1. Classification (NCBI taxonomy): domain Eukaryota; kingdom Metazoa; phylum Chordata; class Amphibia; order Anura; family Pyxicephalidae; genus Pyxicephalus; species Pyxicephalus adspersus. The sequence continues at coordinate 138,111,583 of NC_092862.1, forward strand.
ATCAATATTTCGCTTTAATTATTAAATTTACTAGCCCACAATGGACCACCAGTAAATAACAATTATGGTGCTGTCTGCGTAAGACCTTTCCTTGGTTCTCGGTTAGCCCATCATCACCTGTACAAAAGGTAATGATTATCTCCGGTATAAATCTACCATTAGTACAGGTGTCCCCTGTTGTCGCTGTAAGTGTTCTTCCATTTGGACCTCTAATGACAAACACTTTTGCTTATTTTATTGATATCTCTGCATTGGGGCACCTCCTGCTCTCTCTCTTTTCTTCATAGACAGGCTGTTTTAGAGTGCTATTCAGACAGCACACATTTGACCCAACCAGAGTGATAACGGAGAGACGGAACCACAAGGGGGCGATATGTATTGCTCAGTGGTGGTGTGAGCCCTAAGTAGGGCCAAGGTGCAGAGTCTAAGTAACAACCTGGTCTTTTCCAGAGCTTCTAGAGGTAAGGATGTTGTGCTGCACACTGATAACAGGTTGCAGTCCTTGGGTACACTAGGGTGGGCAGAACAATGTAAAGTACCCAATCAGCGGGTAAGAGAATAGTCAATGATGGCCAGAGACGAGGCAGGCAGCAAACAAGCGAAGTCGGGAACAAAGTCAGGGGTCTAGTACTAGAAAGCGTTAGTGACACCGGTGCCACAGGGGTCACCAAAGACACAGAGGAACGCAGGAGACAGGCCGACACTGGAGACACGGGTCACCAAAGACACAGAGGAATGCAGGAGATACAGGAAGAGACTGGAGGCACAGGGGTCACTGAAGACATGGGGGAATACAGGAAACACAGGGAGAGACTGGAGTCACGGGTGACTCGGGAGTACAGGAAACACAGAAAGAGACTGGAGGCAAGGGGGTCACTGACGACACAGAGGAATACAGGAAACACAGGGAGAGACTGGAGGCACAGGGGTCACTGATGACACAGGGTACCACAGGAAAAGACTGTAGGCACGGGGGTCACTAAAGACATGAGGGAATACAGGAAACACAGGAAGAGACTGGAGGAATGGGTGACACGGGGGTCACTGAAGATACAGGAAACACAGAGAGATTGGAGGCACGGGGGTCACTGACGACAGGGCACAGGAAACACAGGAAGAGACTGGAGATACAGGGGTCACTGATGACACAGGAAGAGACTGGAGATACGGGGGTCACTGATGACACAGGAAGAGACTGGAGATACGGGGGTCACTGATGACACAGGGCGCAGGAAACACAGGAAGAGACTGGAGATACGGGGGTCACTGAAGACACAGAGGAACGCAGGAGACAGGCCGACACTGGAGACACGGGTCACCAAAGACACAGAGGAATGCAGGAGATACAGGAAGAGACTGGAGGCAGGGGGGTCACTGATGACACAGGGTACCGCAGGAAAAGACTGGCACGGGGGTCACTAAAGACACGGGGGAATACAGGAAACACAGAGAGACTGGAGGCACGGGGGTCACTGACGACACATGGCGCAGGAAACACAGGAAGATACTGGAGGCACAGGGGTCACTGAAGACACAGAGGAATACAGGAAACATCCAAAGTAACTGAAGGCATGGGTGACACAGGGGTCACTGAAGACACAGGAGAATACAGTAAACACAGGGACACTGAAACAGCAGACTGGACAACAATAGGTTAGTACAGGAGTTGGACTGGGAAACACTCAATCAGGCAACAGCTGAGTTTTTAAACACTTCAGCAGCTAGGGGATTCATCAGTAGTCTGGGGACGCGTTGCCTGTACCCTGTGCATTGTGTCTGAGCCACCTAAATAACCTGGGACTAACCAGGCTATCTCCTGATTAGCCAGCAGGAAGGGCAATGCAGATTAAATCTGGACGAGCAGGTCCAACTAGGGTCAGAGGGTCAAAACTGCATGCTCAAGAGACAGAAGCTGGTGTTTTAGTTAGGAGGAAGTGAAGGGCTAGATATGGAGACCCCTTGGTTACCCCTAATGTGATTCCAGAGATACATTTCAAGATGGTACCAAAAATGTCCAAAGACTCTCAACAATGTTTCTTCTATAAAAGTAATACTTTTTATTGCAGTAAAATGCACATTATTACAATGCAGAATGTTTGTGAATACCACATCTGGTCAACGTTCACTCCTATGTACAAAATGTTGAATGAATGAAGGCTGGAATAAAGAAAATTTCCAACTATCCCACGGACTCAACCAGACAGAAAGCAATAAGCAGATTATACTAACCACCAAAATGTTGACTAACCACTGGTCAAGCTGCCATCTTTTAGATCAGAGTTGATTGATGGATTGCTCATCACCATCGCTGCTCATGCTGCCATCCTGTGTTCAGTAACTTTTATTTGTTGTCGTTTTATTAAAGTTTATTGAAAAAACTATAATCAAATTTATTACAAAAAAAAGTATGATGAAACTGTCCCATGAGCCATGCAAGTGGGTCATTGTCTAGGTTAGAAAAGTCAACGTTTATGGAGTGGTTTGTTATAAGTTCATGGCTTCTGTCAGTTTCCGCTCTTCAGGTATACCATTGACCTGCAAGAAAAAAAAAAACTCCATCAAAATGCGTCTTGCCCAGTGGAAATAACACTTGAGAAGAATATAAGTATTACAATCTGCTCCCTACTGCTGTGTCTATTCCAGACCTTAATGGCGCATCAGTATTTCTGTCTCCCCATACACCCCCCATGTAATGCTTGTGTGCTCCTTTTGTTTTAGGGCCCATGCACATGTTATACATATGTTTCAGTGCATTTTTTTGCCCATGTGTTACTACACAATGTGTGAACCATTCCATCTGCCATATGGCAGTCCCCAGCCCTCCAAGTCTTTAAACCCCATCTATTCTATCTATGAGCAAATCCACCTTTCCCACCATTCTGGTTTCCAAATCCTCAATCTTTTCCCCTTCTCTTTGTGCTCTGTTGAGCAAGGATTCCCATTAGAAAGCCGAATGGAAGCTTTATTGTTTATCATCGTAAAGCAGTTTGATTACAACTGCTTTACAGTTAATATAAGCTAATATAGAGGTGTTAGTCTTTTTTATGTACCAGTGTTTTGCAACTTTTTGGTAAATTGCCCTACATTGGCACCGTGTTACAATTCCTCTAATCAACAGCTCTGTTCAGGAAGTCTCTTTGGAGCCACTTCTAGCCACAGCCATTTCCATATACACCACAATGGCTACAAGTTTTTGGAACTATGCCTAATCAATGTGTGCTCATTGTGACAACAGTGGACCTTGCCTGAGTAATGTGTGTTAAAATGTCCGCTTGTCTCCATCAGAAGCCAATGTGACATGGTGACAACACTGGGGCAATATTTGAAGAACAAGGAGTGTTGTCTCCCAACAATAGGAAGAGACTGAACTTTCAATGCAGAACCACAGGTATTATTTTAATTATGGATATAGACCTAAAAAGACATTGTACAGTGCTGGATCAATAAGGGTAACAATAGGAGCAATCATCGTATTACATGGTATCGATCACAGTATAAAAGTAACAAAGTATTGCTGGTTATACTCACTTCAAACCTCTGAAATGTCGCCATGCGGAATTCTCCTTAGGAAAGCAGTAATGAAGAGGAAGAACAATATGAAATTCCCTGCTCTGCAGTTCTTACACATATTTGTTTTTGGGTCAAACAGGATAAAGTTATTGATGTAACTAAAAGGGACAGTCCACCCAAAAGCCAATGCTTGAAGACATATAAGACACAACCTCTTGTCTTTTTCTTTTATTGGTTCTATTGGTGAGGTCTCAGAACAATGTGCTCAAAAAGTGCATTGGGGTAATCATTGGGGTGTCATTAAGAATAAATAAAGTTTACAGGTTTGCTGTTCCTATTTTGAAGGATTCTTCAACAAGAGGAGAGGGATCACTCTAAGGTGGATTGGAACACCTGGAATTCTCATGTAGGCACGGAGATCTCACTGTGGAAGCCAGGAACTAACTTAACCCATCCCGTTCTACCTGAAATGAAATATTTCTGGGCAGAGTGACCCTTATAGGGACAACTAAATGATGTTCAGCAGTAAACTCCCCAGCCCCTTTTAGGTGGGCGCACTACCCGGCACTTTTCAGTAACCACCGGCAGTTATTGGAAAATTGAGTCACAATGCAAGGGATCTCCACCCGCCTGGTTCTCCTTCCTACCCAGGTTAAAAAAATATTCTGCGGAGAATACTGTTCAGTGAAACGTATGTTCTAAAAAGAGAAAAGTTGCGGTTTTCAGGAGTTTATATATGAACCAGGACAGTGATGTTGGAATGAATTAGAGTGACCATATCAAGACTGGCTATGGATTTTTTAGATTTTCCTCCAATCATTCTAACTAATGACTGAATAATATCTATTAATCCAGATGGTTCTGGAATGCCAACAACAATCCCTCTGACCCTATATAAGACAGGTGCAAGAAATGAGTAGGTCTTTTACATGTTGGGAATATATGGCATCTGGAGCAGAGTCGTCCACCTCCAGACCAGGATTTTTTTTTAATAAAAACACATTTTCAGACTCTTTGTAAACTACACCTTAGTAAATGTATTGCTTTGTTGTTAGAGGAATACTAAAAATGTATGCAGATGCCTGGAGGATTGGAGTTGGACAGGTCTGGTGTAGAGCCACATGTGGACCTCCAGATCTGCAACCCAGGGGGAGAAGTCACTTAAACAATTTTGTTTGAGCATATAGCTCTATTGTAACTGCAGATTACACCTTCTAGATCAGCAGTCGCCAACCTTTCGGACCTCACGTACCACTAAATTCATCGTTTTAAAGCCCACGGACCAATAATATGAAATTATTTAAAAAAGATAAATCCATTTGTAAAATAATGATCTTCCTAATGGTGCTGACAAGGACTGTGGCGGCTCTGATTCATTGATCAGCCCACGGTTATGTGAAGTATTACTATTGTTACTATTATCATTAGTTGCACTATCTTTATTATTACTAAAGAAATGCAAAATATGTGTTTGCTTTTTCTCACTCATTATGGGTTTATTTCATTCCAATCTAAGACCAAACAAGAAAAGATAGTTATCAAAGTCAAACTATTTGATACCATTAAATATAACAGTTAAAGAAGATACACAGTTAGGCCATACTTACCTAAAAGAGCATCTGAGAAAAAAACAAATAAAATAAAACAATCGGATGAGAATCGGTTATGGCGGGGTGACTGTTGTAATTGTTGTAAACAATACTGAAGCGTGCGGCTCAGCAACTTAACTCATACAACTTAAGACTACTGAATTTAGTGCAAAATAAAGGAGAAAATTGTCATTCAGAATATAAGAATTTATTATAATATTATTTTTGTTTTATTATTATTAAAACATAAAAATTGCACATAATGTCCACATTTTTCTGTGGACCACTGGTTGGCGACCGCTGTCCTAGATGTTGTGTTCCGTGCTGTCACCTTAGCTAAGAACAGCAGTTACTTTTTATATCCCTGGTCCCCAACCTGTAGCCTAGGGCCACTTGCAGCAATGCTTTTGAGGTCCCTATTTTCCCACCATAGGTGTATATAGTGGGCGCTATTTTCGAGCTCTGTTCCTTCCAATTGAAGTCTGCAGGAAGGAGTGCTTGGGAGAAGTGTGAGCACCCATCTACACAAAACAATATCCTGCCACTAAATGAAACAATCCACTCACAATGCTTTGCTCTACTGACCTGCATTGTGTTGCTGAGGTATTGCTGTCTGATGTGATAATGTCCTAGGAAAAAAAAAAAGATGAAGCATTATTTAGGATATGGTGAATCTTGGCATCATGTCAAGCAATTGTTTTTCAAAATGCTAAGAGGATACAGGTTTGACAATATTTAATACATATTACACAAGAATTATTAAAGATTTAAGTACAGAACATATTAATGCCTTTAACAGGGGCAAAACTACAGATTAGGACTATGCCCTGTTTTGCTCATTCCCTCTCCAGTGACCTATCTGCTGCACCAGTTATATTGTACTCCATATAACAAGATTTTTCCCCATTGGTGGCCAGTGTCCTATATCACCTAGTCATATGTTCTACTTGTAATTATAATACAAAACTGCCAGATGCATACTGTAGGTGGGCTTTGTATATGACAATATATTGTTGGTCAAAAGAGAAGAGTCCTTTATTTGGTGGTCATTGGGAAAGAGCCCCTGTACATTTATGGTCAATGGAGAAGGGTCCCCTACATTGGGGGTAGATGGAGAAAGGCTTCCTTACATTTGTGAGCAATAGGGAGGATTCCCCTTACATGGTGGTCATTGAGGAAGGGCATCATTACAATGGTGGTCGGTGTAAATAAGGTCCTTGTATATTGGAGGGTATTGGTTAGGACCCCCTGTTCATTTGTGGTCAATGCAGACGCGTCCCCTACATTGGTGGTAGGTGAAGGGATTCCTTACATTTGTGGTTAGTAGGGAGAATTCCCCTTACATTGGTGGTCATTGAGGAAGGGCTTCATTACATTGGTGGTCAGTGTAGGTAGGGTCCTTGTATATTGTTGGGTATTGGGGAGGACCCCCTGTACATTTGTGGTCAACGGAGAAGGGACCCTACAATGGTGGTAGGCGGAGAAGGACTACATTTGTGGTCAACAGGGAGCAGTAACCTTAAATTGGTTATTGAGGAAGGGCGTCATTACATTAGAGGTGGTCAGCATAAGTAGAGTCCTTGTAAATTGCTGGTTATTGGGGAAGGGCCCCTGTACATTGGTGGATAGTAAAAAGGGCCTGCTTACATTTACGGCTAATGTGGAAGAGCCCCCTTACATTTGTGGTAAGAGAAGAAGGGCCCTCTTGCATTGGTGGTTAGTGAAGAATGACCGACTTACACAGATGACCAGTGGAAAGGGGCCTCCCTACATATGGATTATTTCACAGAGCTAGGCTAGGTGAATAGAACTCACTCAAGTAGCTCTACTGTCCTCTAAAATATCTTGCCAGACCATATAGAAGCCATGTGGGCTTCTTTTTTTTGTTGTTGTGTCCTTGTCTAATGTATGCTGGAAAACTAATTATTCAGTCATACTTGTAAATATAAACTTTATGCTGTGAAATCTGGAATCAATGCATTGGTTACATTTAGCGTGTCTTCTCTTTGCTCTTACCAAAGTGCATACCAGAACTGAGAACAACAAAGCCATCAGAGAACCTTCCTAATGTTCATTCTACTGAAATTTCATGGCCATAATGGACCATGGCACAACTTAGCTTAAGGTATATTACCTTTTTCTAGCAAACTTTGGTTTCCTCAGGAGGTATATGAGGTTAGAACTCTGGCATTTGCAGCGCTAGGTCTCAGGTCTCAAACCTCGGCCAGGACACATGGAGTTTGCAGGTTCTCCCAGTGTTTCTGTGGGTTTCCACCAGGTACTCCCGTTACCTCCCACATTCCAAAAACATGCAGTTAGGTTAATTGGCTTCCCCAAAGTTGTCCTTACACTGTATTAAAGACATATGACTGAGGTAGGGACATTAGATTGTGAGCTCCTTAGAAGGACAGTTAGTGACATGACTATGGACTTTGTAAAGTGCTGCATAATATGTTGGCACTATGTAAATACAAGGTAAAAGTAATAATAAATGTGCAATATAGTACATAAATCATCAATTATGTCTTCCTTGGTGTTCCCATTCCTGGTCTCCAGTTACAGTGAAGACAGACTGAATGTAAGCAAAACAATGTTTACAGAGTTATAGATAAATGTAAAGTTATGCACTTGGGGGCTAACAACATGCATGCTTCATACTGTCTAGAGGGAATACATTTGAGGGAGCCAGAAATGGAAAAGGATCTGGGGGTTCTGGTAGATCATAGACCTAATAGCAGCATGCAATGCCAAGCTGCAATATCTAAAGCCAGTAAAGTACTTTCTTGTAATAAAAGAGGAATAGACTGCAGAGATGGAGACATTATCCTGCCCCTGTACAAAGCATTGGTCAGACCACATCTGGAATATGCAGTCCAGTTTTGGGCACCAGTTCACAAAAAGGACATTGTTGAATTGGAGAGAGTGCAGAGAAGGGCAACTAAGCTAATAAAAGGAATGGAGGAGCTCAGCTATGAGGAGAGATTAGCTGAACTGAACCTATTCTCCCTTGAGAAGAGACGTATAAGGGGGGATATGATCACCCTGTATAAATATATAAATGGTCCATATAGAGAACTCTCTTCCCTATTATTCACTTTGGGATCATTACAAAGCACAAGAGGGCGCTCTTTGTGTCTGGAGGAAAAGAAGTTTAATCTCCGGATAAGGAAGGGATTCTTCACTGTAAGGTCTGTGAAAATGTGGAATTGGCTCCCTCAGGAAGAAGTTTCAGCAATTATTATAGATTGCTTTAAGAAAAAGCTGGATGATTTCTAGAAGCACAAAATATAACTGGGTATTGAAGTTTTAAAGTAAAGTAACAGAGAATGGTGATCAAGGAAACATCTGATTGCCTGATGGAATCTGGAAGGATTTTTTTTCCCCTGTGGGAGCAAATTGTACCAGGGTTTTTTTGCCTTCCTCTGGACCAACTATATGGGATTTGTTTATTTCCCTAGTGGTTGAGCTTGATAGACATTTTTCTACCCGACCTACTATGCAACTACATGTAAGATGGTCTATAACGACAGCTGTAAAATCAATATACATTAACTTTTGCAGGGCAACTGTGTTTATTTCCTTTATGGCTTCCAAACTGGGATTTAATACTCACTGCTGTGTCTGCATCAACGGCATGTTGGTATTATCATAGGTATCTGTGTGCATGGGTGGCACCATTTCACCAGTCACCGGGTGGAAAACTGGAAGTGTAGACAAAGGCCAGGCAATCTCCCTGTTCTTCGACATGTCCCGGAGTTCTTTGGTTGATTTCTGGATGGCACTGTGGTGAACAAGCTGAATGCTGGAGTAAAACAGAAAGTTCTTATGTTAAAGTTTGTTTATTTTAATCATATCTCAGAACAAAATAACTGGAGTGGAATCTTACTGCACAGAAAGATATCATAGGGTTCCATGACTTCAAAACACTGACCAAAAGCCATCAAAAACAATTGTAAGTGTTTAAGTAGAGTCTGGTTCTAATTGCTTATAGAACACTACTGGAAACAGTAAGGATACAGTTCTTATTTTAGAATTTTAATCCCTAAAAAATTGGTTGAAGGCCAATTCTACCCACGTTCGATATTACAACCTTACATAGCTAAAAACAGGTTCTCAGAGACAACAACTGCAAAATTGCTTCAAAATTCTTTACTTGTTTGTTGCAGCCATTACAAAGCCAAATGATGGTATGAAGCTTTCCATTACATTTTCCATAATGTGGAATAGATTGATGACCCCAGCTCAGTGAAGATAGCCTTGTATGAGAGAAAATATATGCAAAGTAGTAGTAGACTTAGGTTTAGAGAGCCACAAGAACTCATTGCATGGCTTGGTTGCCCTTTCAAACCAAAATATTACTTTTTGGGTGGGATTCACAGGATTCAAGTTCTGCTCACTTCAAATAAGATTTCAACTGGCAACCCCAGGAATGTCATCTCTGTAAAAGAGTAAAAGGTTACCAATTTATAACCAGAAAGGAGTTCATTCCTTTCAGCCATTTACTCAGGTGGAGCTGGGGACGTGATATCCCAATTTGACTTCCCATCATCACCAGCAGATCAGAACCACAGCAAGTTTATGAGCTTGCTTATCCAAAGCAAATAAGCATTTCCACCATAGTGAAGTGCCTATTGTCTGTATTTATGGTGGGTGAAATATCCTTGAAATGCACCCAGGTCCAGACCTCAAGAAACATCAAGATGTGTTTTTTGTTTTTTTTTTAGCAATTGACTTCTAAAACAATATTGATAATTGATCTCCTGTTCAAATATTATGTTCTTCAGAAATATAATATAGGTTTGTTTAACTCTGATTGGTTGAATCACCCAAGAATTTTCATTGTACCTTTTGCATTCGCTGTTAGATTCTGGACCAGGGGAAACTCAAAAGCCAAAAGTTCTACTGTAGAATACCCGTTCTTATTTCAGTTTCCTCCCAATCCTCTCCTGCACAAGCCCTAATGAATAGATATCAGTAAAGACTCCAAAATGTATTGCATATTGCTTTTATCTTCATGGAGAAAACATAATTGAAGTTGACTGTCGGCTATATGCCTGGCACTTTTTTCATTGTACCGGAATCACCTACTGTATTTGTCTTGCAGACACCAAAGATGTGATCACCCTGGTGTAATATCATAAACTTGCCAAATCCACCAGAGCATACAAAATCTCTTAGTGGTGGTTGGGCCAAACCAAGACATTGTGTGTGGTGGTGGTTAGGCTGAATAGGTGGGAACTCAAGGGTAAAGACCTGGGAGGTAAAAGTAGCTACAAATATAAATACCCAACCTGTATTAAATCAGAATAAAATACCCATATTGCGATTTTATTTGTAGACTTATTGAAAATATTTTTGTGACCCTAATCTCCCAGTAGCTCCCCCTTTAAGACCTAAAAGTACTAAAAGCAGCTTTTTTATTACGCGTCATACATTGAATATATATACATTCAAATATTACAATCTATGCACCAACACATCTAGTAAACCTGCATAAACTACAAGCAGCTTTCACCAAAATAATTCATGAGTGAATGTCAAGGTGGAGCATGAAACACATGGGTGAGGCATGACAAGCTACGGTGAGGTGGTAGTGAGAAATATAGTGACAACAAGGTAACATAGAGAAGACACTTACTCTGGTGTTTGCATGTTTCTCTTTTCCCTAGAAACGAAACAAAATGTATGAATTAAATAATAGCATTGATATTTGGAGCACGTCCTAAGCTACAGATGAGAGATGAGTTCTAGATGAACCATAAATGCTGCTGTAGGTACTGAAGAGGAACAGTCACGTACATCAGTATTTATTAAGAAGGTGGAGGAGATGCTTAGATGTTCTACATGTGATCAAGAGCGTGTCCTGTGAAATACTCCAAACAGCAGTGTGGTAAGTGGTTAATGGGATTGACTTTGGGTGAAAGGAAACCTAACACACAATGGACCTGTCTTATTAACTGGATCACCCAGGTTCTCCTATGATAGTCTATCTTGACCAGTCTTGGAGAACTTATACGTAACCTTATTACATCTTTATATCCCAAGATCTAAATGTTTTCATGAGAAACAATGATAACAACTGAGCCCAATTTGTCAGTGTATCAGCTGGTTTACAGCTGGACATAAGTAAACTTTGAAAACCATAAATCCTAAATTCAAAAACCTTAGTTGAGGTTCAGGCCAATTGAAATATAATGTATTACAGAAAAGCAAATTGTGAAAATTGTTTGGGTTCCTGGAGCACATGAAAGATCTACCTAGAACGGAAATTAGGGAAAAAACACCCCATCAAAAACTCCACCAAGGTTCTGTTCTTCTATATTATTTTGCTGTTTCTTCTTGTCCCTTTGTCCCATTGTCTTGTCTTCTTGTCCCATTTACACCCCTTGACCCTCTCCTGATGATTTCCCTTCTCTACCCCATACTTTCTACCCCCTTCTCTCCCACAAGATATGTTGTCCTTCAATGTAAACTTTGGATCTGTATATTATTTTTCATTATTTGATAATTAATTTAAAGTAGGGAAATAGTAAGGAAATATTGAGACTAAAACTTCAGCAGGGATACTTATAAACCATAGTGGGACACAGTGGCACTGGAAGCCAAACTGAGAGTGCTCGAGAAATAACAGAAGGAGATTTAAACCAAAAGTCATCCTTGAATCAGCCTATGGTTCCTTTCTCCAAGAAGACATTGGGGATCCTGGCCACCAAAAATAATATTGATCTTGGATTTGGCTATCTGAGTTGTAAAAATCAATCCCAATTTAAGGTCATCTGAAGTTTGGGATTAATACTAATTACAGCTCTTAATCCTTAAGTGGGATTTAGAGACTATAAAAAAAAACCTTGTTGGCTTCTTTTGGATTTGTTTTTGTCTTGAACATTTATTGTATGCATGAAGTGAAACTTTAGCAAAGCAGAGTAGACAGGCAAAATATAATATGGGCTTCCAGAAGACATCCCAGAAGAGTAAACCTTTAGATTTGGTATGACTGGGGCTAGTTTTGAGTGGTTACTAAGTTTCCAGAATATTGGCCAAACAATGGACACCTTCGTCAAAGACCACCAAGGGAACCATTCCTCCAGAGTTCTACATTTAGCTACCTCCAAAATAGGTAATGGTATCAGTAGTTCTTGGAAAAGCTAAGAATACAGAGAAGACCTTCACTGTACCTCAGATATATTCTCATAAATATTAGCAGATGAAACAAATTGTTAATTTGACTTTAAAATAGAATCCACACTGCTGAGGAATATGGGAGGGTCAATACACCCAATATGATAGTTTTATAGAGTGGATGTTGAATTCTTCTGAATTTTCTATAGCTTCTAGGGACAATATCAGTGAGGTCTTTGTAGCTGTGTTCTTCCTGAGACTTCCTCTGATGGTGGAGTAAAGCCAGGAAGTGTGTTTGGTGGATCGCAGCTCTGCAGTCCCTTTGAGATATAAGTACCTACTGGTTGATTCATCCTAATGGATTCTTACCATAACTGGAATATCATTTTTGGGTGAATTGGGCCTTTAAATATACATTTCTAGCAAAGACATTGTCCCTGGATCACTGTAGAGCAAATAATAATGAATCCAAATGCATGGAGATGCAAAGACATTACACATGTGAAGAACAAACACATACATGAAGATTAATGTCTGGCGGAAATAAACTTCATGAACGAATGTAATCAATAATATGCAAATGGCTTTTGTTATGTTACTTGCTGCTTTTTTCTCCCCATTTCATCTACATAAAAAGTTCTAATCAAACTTATTTTTACTTTGAAAATTGATCTAAAAATATGGCACATTGAATGTAAATATATTTGCTTCAAATCAGGAAGGTGACAACATTGTGCTAAAAATTCACATACGAATATTAATATTTCTATTATGTCATACATCTCTTTTCAAACTCTGAAAGCGTAACAGTACAGATCTTATAGGAAATCAATAGAAAAACCTGTGTTTTGTCCAGATAAAATTGTGTGAATAGGTTTTCAGAAACTCTACACATGAAATAACAGTCCACAATCTAGTCAAACCAGGGTGGTGATCCCAAGCCTGTGTGTGGCCCCTGTATCACCTGGATGGCCAGTGTAGGGAGAATTAGTGATAAAATACATGCTTATATTGCTCTCATTGAAAAGTCCATACTGGCCTCCTGCTTTGGTCCCTCCACTCCTTATACAGCCACATTATATGGTATGTGGACCATTGACCATCATGACCATGTGAACTTGTTCAATGCACAGGACCATTTCCAAAACACTAATATAAAGTTCTGCCAACCAAAGTCCCCCTTTGATGCTATACGAGATGATGGGTAAGGCTTTCCACAAGATTTTGAACAGTGTATGTTATAATTTGGATCTAATTAGGATTATTTAAAAGGTCAGGCCAACAATTGATGGTTCAGTTCAACAATTAATGTTGGGACTGTTTGCAGGCCCCTAAGTTTTTTGAGATGAGGAACCAAAGCCTCTACTAAGATGACCATATCCACTTAGGGACACAAAGAAGAACAAAGCATGGCAAGTAAGGAATTGGGAAAACACAGCGGCAGGAAGACCAAAAGCAAAACTGGTGACATGTCCCATGCCCCAATTTTTATGGACATGTCTTCCACAGTTTAGTTTCTAAGGGCTACCAACATTGAAGCAGAGATGCTACAACCCACTTATTTCCTATTGTAATTTATTATTTGCAGTTCCTGCTGTGGAGGTATACAATACAATAGGTAACTACAAGTCAACAGTTCAGGAGAAGCTGCTCAGCTTTCTTCTCCACACACTGGATTTTCACCCAAGATTATTATAATCGCTAGGTGGTGAAAATCTAAAGTATTCATTGACCTTTTAGGCACTGGGCAGGCAGCAATTGTGTACTGCCCATTTTCCCAAGGACAATTCACAATGATGCCATAAAAACAGATATATACAGATATTTCTTTTCATAAGATCCAGCTTTTGTGAAGTGTAAACAACATTCGCCATTATGCACACCATTATGTAGTCAAATCTACACTTTTTTTAGAATATTTATTCAATGATAACTGGGGGCGGGAAGGGCATATGTTGATTCCCAAAACGTGTTGGCTAAAAAATAAAGGTGAGCCCAGTCATTGCACCCAGTGATAACTTCAGCCCCATATTTTGTCCTACTCCCACAGGACGTGACGATCAATCTCCCTCAATGGAGTCATAGACAGTAGTAAAAGAGACAGAACATTTACATGTACTCTTCTTAACTTTCTACTGGATTCAAAAAGGTCTGTATGATGTTTTTTTTGTGATCCCCAATTATAGTCCTATTATAGTTATAATTAAAATATATATATAAAACAGTTTTTTTGGTTGGGTAAATTTCAAAATGTATAAAAATATTGCATTTTTATATCCAGCAGTAAATGCTCCAATCCCCCTTTCATAGTATTAACTCTATTAACCTAAGCATGAATGATATACCATTAATCAAATAAACAGTAAAACTCAAACACTATTTCAGCACCCACAAAAAGTATGACTGCTTCCGGGGGCCTGTGAAGAGGCCCCTTACTCTAAATACATTTTGTAAAGTGTAAAGTTAAAGTTAATGTATAAAGTTTCTCTTCTATTCTCTTCTGTATTCTATTTCTCATATGTCAGGTTTGGGCCTCTAGCTGGCTTATTGAAAAGTACAGACAAACTAAATGTATTACAAAATTGCATTTTGTTGATTAAAGTGATCATAAATTTGCCAATAATGGAGTAAAGGCAACACATACCTAATCATCGAATACATCATCTTTATTACTGTAATGTATGATTGCTTTTTTCTTTTTTAGGTATGAGCTGCTGCAAGGATTACCATACCTTGTGCTGATAGCACACTGGAGAGTCGGGTGGCTGCTCTCATACACAATTCAATGGCTCAGGTCTTAAGCAATCGGACACACCCCCAGCACACTGCTCCAATCAACAGCTCTCTTTGAGCAGTTCCTGACCAATAATATTGATTGGAGCAATGTGCTGGGGGCGTATCAGACTGCTGGGCCCTTTAAATGTGTAAGAGCATCCACTTGGCTCTTCAGTGTGCTGCCAGGGTGTCTAAATCCTTGCTGCAGCACAGGGGACTTAAAAAAAAAAGAACAGCCAATCACTTATTTAAACACTGTCCCTTGGGGGACAAATGAGTGCGCATAGCCATATTGATTTTTACCTTGGATTTTTAGGCAACTACTGTATAAAACACTGTTCAACCATACAGCCATTCAACTATCAAGAACATTTACATGAGTCAATATACACAACTACAAACACCCAATCCTTGTCTAGGGACTGCCAAGAGGAGCATGTATCAGGGAGGTGACAACAGAGGTTCCCACTATATGACATCACTGGGACATTACAAAACAATATAAAAAAAGTCCCCGTCTAGGTGACTATGGAAGGGGTACTTGTCTAGTATAAATGGGCCCCTGTGCAAATACACAGTCTGCACACATGGCATTTTTACACCCACACATCGAGATTTTCTGTAGTGACTGACAGTATTCCTCCACACCTGGCTTCCCTATTCAACAACTGTTAATACCAAATATAATACCGGCCACATGACAAGCAAAAAGATTTCAACTGGCTACAAACAAATAATTATTTTATCAATTATTCATTGCAATTAACATGGTTGAATTGAATATAAAATTGTAAACTAACCAACTTTCATTCAATCAATTTACTCATAATGATTTCTACTTCACCAAGATAATCAGCCACAGCAAAATTTTGCCAACCTCTGAAATATCAGCCAATCATATTCCAGATTTATGGGTCATTATTTTTTAAAGTTCTATCAATATTGTCAGCTGATTGCAGTGAGCAACAATTTGGGGCCTGAGATAGAAAAGCTTTTATAGACTGGAAAAAATAGACTATCAGGGGAGAACCTGAGTGATCCTGCAAATCTGAAATGGATTTCAGATAGTTGGCAAATGCTTTCAATCCTGGATCAGATCCATTCCAGGTGTGCTTGATCACACAGGTTCATCCATGATAGTCTATCTTCTCCAGTCTTGGAGAACTTTTTAATGCCCAGTGTGTGCATTGCATTGTGCAGCATTTGAGTCAATAATTTGTTTGCTTGAGATTGCTTGCACCTAAATTTAACGCATATGCCAATGCTTCTCATCCGATTATTTGGCTCAGAGCCAATATCCGAAGAGAATTTGCTGTGTGTACAGCGCTGTGTGTGCTGTGTGTGAACGATTGTAATAGAAGTGAAGGGGGAGGGAGCACAGCGGGGTGCTGCTCCGTCATTCCCTATCCATAGAGCAGAACAGTGCTGTATGTACACCACTCGTACATGCATCATGCAGTCTTTAGTCAATGAAAAGGATTGTGAAAGATCCTTTCCAATGACAATTATTGCACGTGTGTACCCAGCTGTAGGGTCCATTTGTAAAGCAGTGAATCTGACATTCACCAAACATTCCCTGGTGAAGAATCTTCCGGGTGTGTTTTTAATTGCAGGACTTATTATGAAATTAAGAATGATTGGATGATGAAGGTGCTATCGGATTCACTGCTTATTCAGTTATAATTCACTTATAAAATGACCCCTATGTGTATGGCCATCTTTAGTGAGACCCAACTGGAACTAAGGGGTAAGAAGCAAAACAAGTATTTGTAATAAGTAAATTTGACTGCCCCTGTGTACATATATAGTATAAAAACAAGAACAGGTGAGAAGATTTCATTTTTCATTGATAATATAATTCACATGGAGCTCAAAAAATGTCTAAAAACATTACAAATACCGTAGTCATAGTTTAGCAGACATAAATGGGCTGCATTTAAATTGACTCCAAAACTTTATTATTACTTATTTATTATTATTTATTATTAGATGGCCAGTATTATCACATGACCAGTAAATGTTGGCCTTGTTGCCAATGTTATCCATAGGAAAATATGGCTACCATAATATAAGGCTGGTATTGTTTTCCAAGAAGTATTGTCAATCCATACAAAGGTCACAGGAAACTCTTTTGCAATCAGAAGTGTTGATAAAATCCATATCTAGTAATAAAATCCTAACTATCAATGTTCAAACAAATAAAACTCGGCCAAATTGTTTGACTTTGAATGGAAGCCAAAGCTGGTAAGAAAAAAAATGGAGGTCACTCACATTCCTTCTCTCCGGCAGCACATGATGTAGGCTAGTATGGCAAACAGCACCATAGCCACGGCAGATGGCACGGCCAGGGTTATCAGGAAGTCTGAATAGAAATCTCGGCCTTTCAGGGTCTCCGATGGCGGTCTGTATTCGCCAATGTCCGGCAGGATCCCTTCTCCCCGCACAACTTCCTGCGTGATCACCACTTGCTTTGTTCTATCCACCTGGAATATATAAACGTCAATCCATGTACAATGCCCAGAGGAGAAATGTAGAATTCTATTCATTTTAGGAAATGTATATTGGTAGTAAAAATATTGGGATTGTAGGAATTTTTTTCTTTGAATACTACCGGTATTTGTTTTTTAAAAATGTAATGCATTCCTTGAGTACCATGTTGTGTGTTTATGAATTTCACATTCACCATTATTTTGTGGAAAATCAATTTCATGCTATTAAAAACACATAGACCCGGAAGATTTTACACCAGAGAATGTTTGATGAATGTTAGATTCGCTGCTTTATATATTGGGCCCCATGAATTTTCCCCAAATTCCAGAAAGAGCCCAGTAGATGCTGATTTCTTTTAGGCTTTTTAGGTTTAACTAAAACCTTAAAATTGAGGCATAGGATCTGAATAACCAAAGCTCTACAAGACTGGAGAAGATAGAATATTATGGGTGAATCTGAATGATCTATCAAACCTGGAATGGATGTCTACAAACTCATTTGCTGTTAGTTGGCAAATGTTTTCAATCCTGAACCAAATCCAGGTTTGTGGGATCACACAGGTTCTATCTTGTCCAGTCTTGGAGAGCTTTAATAAATCAGGTCCATACAAAGGGGTGGGGGGATCTTTGCTGCAGCACATGAGCCCTCCCCACTGATCCCTGAACTTGAGCAGTTGCCAGCTTGTAGGTACCAGCATACGGCATGGGGGTGGAAGTCATGTGACTGGGAGGTGGCAGGTATCAGAGTTGGGTGGGAAGATGGGGGCAACACAAGCTAGATGGCCTAGGGGAGACAAAAGTATAAGCTTCTTTGTTCTCGTCCTATAATGCAAGGGATGAACCATTTTTTCAACAAGATCCCTGATTTCCTGCGAACAAGGATCCACCAACCAACAAAAATGTTTTTTAAAATCTCAATAATATGTTGATGGGGGAATAGAAAAACCAAAGAGGTCAAAATATAAACAGATTGAACCTAAAATCTAAGGTTGAGTGATGTTTTCAATGAGCTGAGAGAAATATACAAACCCACCAGTGAAATCTTGCACCAGTCTATGTGGAACTGAGCTCGGAACTTTTTATCACAGCTGATGACCGGTTCCATCTCTTGGCTGCACCTCAGCTGGTTCTGGGGGTTCTCCACCTCACGAAGACAAGAAGAGAATGCGACGTCTGCACCCACCATGACGTACACCCTACAAGAACAAAATTGTCTCATTTTTAAACTTGGACAAATGATGAAGAACACCTAATAAGTTTGGTCTTTCTGGTCCAGTCCTTCCTCAATTGCTCATAATATTACCTGCTTGGCTTGGTTGGCCTACTTTCGTCTTGACTGTACCAGGGTCTGTTTTGGAATAGGTAAGAATATTGATGTCTTCAACAAGGTACAGTCAAGGACTGGCCAGTGACGGCACCACTGCAATAGTGGGTCAGTTGCCATGGAAGCAGTGCCATAAAGGAACCTGGATGGCGGATGTAGGTGAATATATCTTCATACACAGGCTATGACCAGGTTTGATCTTGTAGGGTGGGTTGGAGGAGTTGATATGGAGGATTTGGCAAATGTATATTTCATCTAGCGATAGGCTTTAGGTAAAGTTCCCAGCAGCCCTCTTTACCCCTATACCTGTTTATGTTTTTATTATTTCACATCATTACCAGAGGTGTGGACCTCCAATACCATTTGGTGGACTTCAGCTTGTCCAATAGCCCTCCAAGGGGACACCAATGACGATCAAAAATGATGTAATGATGTAAAAAGATTGTAAGCTCTTCGGGGCAGGGTCCTCTCCTCCTGTATCACTGTCTGTATTAGTCTGTCATTTGCAATCCCTATTTAATGTACAGCGCTGCGTAATATGTTGGCGCTATATAAATCCTGTTTAATAATAATAATTAATAATAATAATGTCCCCTGCCAATTCATTTTTAATAATTTATGTTTGTAACATTTTGGTTAAATTAATTTTTGGCTTATCTCTCGGGAAAAAAAATACAAAACAAAGATACAGGTAGATACAGGTAGTCCCCGAGTTAAAGACATCCGACATACAGACGACTCCTAGATATGAACTTACGTTAGCTCCGTTCTAGTGTGCAGGACACAGGCTTGTTGGGGGGCAGTTTGTATGACTTGCAGAAGAAGTCTTTTGCTAAGCACAGCAGGTGAGGTTGTGGGTGATCTTAAGAGCTGAGCTGATCTGTAACATCTTGTAACTCTTTAATGACCAAGACAAACTCTGCAGCTGGTAATTTTTGCATGTTAAAGCACAGCTTGCTCCAGAAGTTAATGAATGTGGCTCCATAAAGATTTTTTCTATCTGTCCTAATTGCATATACTAAAAAAAATGCACCTGTTCTGACTTGCATACAAAATCAACTTAAGAACAAATCTACAGCCCCTATCTTGTATGTAACTCAGGGACTACCTTATATGAGCTTGATTTATTAAAGCTCTCCAAGGATTGAGAGGAAACACTTTTATCAGTGATCCAGCAAACCTGGCATGGTCCAAGATTCAAAAACATTGCCAACAAATAGCAAATGACTTTGAAGAAATCCATTCCAGCTTTGCTTGCGAAAATGTATGATCTCCAGCCTTTGGGGGCTTTAATAAATCAGGCCCATATTTCCTTAAAAACTTACAAACAGCAAGTTGTTGATCTCCAGTGAGCAGGCAGAGCTGTCATGAAATCATGTAATTTGTCTTTCTCCTAATAACAGCATCTCAGGCTTCTGTGCTGTAATTATTTAGGCGTTATTGATGCATGACTGCTTTCATTACAAGTTAGAGGGAAAAAACTGAGTCACCCCCTATATATTTAGCTGGATAGGCAGGGGCGCATGAAATGCGAGCAATAAAATGTACAGGAAATAAACATGAATGTTTGTGATAGGAAAAACAATGTTGTGTTGTGAAGAAAATGATCAAAAAACTATTTTTATTGACCGTATTTTAAATATACCATGTACTTATTCATATCACTAGGTTTGGACTTGGGTTGCGGGGCCTAGGACTAGGAAGAAGGACCACCAGAACAAATAAACTTTCCTGGATCAATGACACCTTTTATTAGGGCAGCTCCTACCAGAGGCCCAGAGTGCTATCCTGGGACCCCGTATGGCACCAAGAAGCTTGTTTTGGGGGAACAGCTCTGGAGGATTTTACCAATTTTTGCTGGTGGGAGAGTCTGACCCTCCCACGTCCAAATAAATGAAACCAACAAAGGATCCTGAGAGTAACTCCTGTACAGCAGTTCCAACATCCTGGCCCAGTCAATTCAAGATGGCCAAAAATCGGAATGCAGAGACAAAAGGGAGAAGATTGAAGCGTCCGTAACATAATGGAGACCGGTAAGCATCCCCACGGTTTAGTTTAATTTTAGGTGATTTTATCATGAGCAATGTATGGAAGCTGCTGATCTCTCCTTTATAAATATTAGGTCTTTGGCTGTTATACTGATGCTTTGGTTTCAAAGCTTTTCAAGTCTCTAAACTCAGAAACATTATAGAAATTTAAGCCGTATTTCAGGCTGATATAAAAGACACAAATCGATGTGACCCCCTAATTAATAATACATCAATAAATGTATTCCTAAAATGCAAGCAGTGTAAGCATCTAATTTGATATCACATTCCTGTAATACCCTGCACAATGGGCCAATCATGGGCGTTGTATTGCAAGGAAGATGCTGATGGGGGCAGACATGCAAAAAAATTAGCTGATCCCTTCACTGACTTTTCCTTCCCTGCCAGGGCTGTGTCACAAACTGTGACTGTTAACCAAGTAAAACCACAGCAATTATTATTTTCAGGTATACTGTTGGGTACATGGATGCATTCGGAGTCTCTAATTTTGGAAACATTATTAAATTAAAGCTCAATTTCAGGCAGATATAAAACATACAAATTGATGTGGCCATGCAATAAATAATGCATCACTAAATGGATTGTTAAAATGCAATGACTGTAAGGGCTGATTTGATATCACGCTCTCGTAATTCCCCTGAACAATGAGTCAGCCAGGGGTGCTGCATTGCAAGGGAGATGCAGATGGGGGCAGACCAGCAATAAAATTAAGCTTATCCTTTCACTGACTTTTCCTTCCCTGCCATACAGAGCTGTGCCGTGTGGCAGGACTATGTCACAAAATGTGACTGTTAACCCAGTGAAATGACAGTAATTATTCCCAGTTATACTGTTGGGTACATATCAAGAATGCATTCTGAGTCTTTAGATTCAGAAACATCAAAATTAAAGCTCATTTTAAGGCAGATGCTCCTCTTCCCTGCCCTATAGGGCTGTTCTCTGTGGCAGAGTTGTGTTACAAACTGTGACTGTTAACCAAGTGAAATCACAGCAATTTTTTCCAGTTATGCTATTGGGTACTTATTAAGAATGGAAGCTGAGTAAGGATGATCATTGCTCGGCCTTGGTCACGCACCAACTGCTCTCTCATCAATTGTGAATCTCCATGCCTAATCAGGAGTCTCTACCAGAACGTACTATATGAAATGTGTCTGTGATCACCTGCCAACCCATCAGATAGGAACTGGTGGACTCCTTTGAACTGCAACTTTTTTCTGCAGCTAAATATCTTCCAAGCTGTGACATAACATATACACAGGCATTTTTTTTCATGAGCTTCAATCTACTCCAATCTGACCATAATCATTACTGACAGGTTCACTTTGTGTTTACATCCAGCTTTAAAAAATTGCAGGAAGGTCACTAGAAATCTGCTTACCCCTCTTTCATGTCATTGATGGGTAGAGGAACTCGGCCACCCCTGTCCAACGCAGAGGTGATGTTTATTGCATTCAGGCGATCGGGTTGCCAAACATTTTTCACAGCTCCGAGGAAATCCCCAAGAACCTCACTGGCCAGCATCTCCTCCACATTCATGTTTTTAATAAAGAACTCGGCTTGGTATGGGAGGGGGAAATCTGTTATGAGAGATATAAATCTATGATTTAATAAGTGTGATAGGATATCCATAAAATGTAAACTACATTGACACAAAGTGAAATCTGTTTTGTATCAGAAGAACATTTATTCTGCAGCAATTTATAGGGGGTCATGCTGTAGTTTGCAGGGATATTAATAGAACAATTCTATTATAGTGCTAGGATGCATTCTACATCCACTAGGGGGCACAACAGAGTATAATTCTCTATTTTATCTGCCTTTGGTAGGCAAATGTAACATTTTACAAGTGGGTGAACTTGCATAAGTTTGGCTCAAAAGGTTTGGGTTCTTTGGATTTGGGCCATTGGTCTTAAAATTCGATCAAACAGATGTTCAAGTTCAACCTCACTGAAATCTATGGGAGAGGACTCTCCCACATAAAAGAATCAATGTTCTTTGACTAGTTTCTCCTACTATTGAAGAACAATTTGGAAGATGTGACTTCAACAAGTTTTGGCTCAAACATCAGGGTTGCCGAACTATAAAGAATGCTCGTCCAAGCAGTGTTCCCCCCAGCCCCTTTTAGCCAGGTGCACCACCCGGCACTTTTCAGTAACCACCCAAAAACAGCCAGGTGGTTACTGAAAAGTGCCAAAAAAAAGTTGGATCACAATACAGGGGGCAACCACCCACCTACAGTTTCTTTCCATCCAGCTGAAAAAAAATTTCTTTGTTGAACATTGCCCAAGTTTAATAAACATTAATTCAACTCCAAAGAATGTTCACCAAACATCCAAGAACATTCCCTAATCCTGGATACTTTCAACCACTTCTAATATCAACATAATGCAAACATTCTACTACTTTTGTGTTAAAGGACAGCTCATTTGCAACCAAAAGAACATTTTATTGCTATGTTCATCCAATATCAATGTTCACATTCAATTTTATTAAACTTTTGATCAGTGTTACTCACACAGATGATTAAAAAATAGACCCCAAACCTAAAGTGCAAATATTACCTAATTCGAACAGAACAATTAAACATCTTTTTTAAGGAATTGAATTGTTTATGAATATTCCCCAGATGTTATTTGTATCTTAGTTTGGTTAATTCAGAATCCCATCCTCAATCCCATAGAAATGCTGTGGCACGATTTGAAGTCTGGAGAGAGCCAGACATGCCAAAGACTTAAGAACTAAGACAAATTAGTTTATATGATATTGTGGTGTGATTGGCCGATACTGGAAGCATTTATATCACCATAATGACAAAAATAGGAGGTTCCCTGGGTACCCAACTCACCTTCAGCAGACATAATGTTGATGACCAAATTGTGTCTGGCTGTCTCAAATGTCCTTCGGTTATATGCAGTTATCTATAGGAAAAAATAAGAGTGGGAATTCAATTACATTTTATTATACTCTGCATAATTAATACTGAATAAAGAAATATGTTTAAACAGAAAACCTAAAGCCCGATTCTAAACTGGATTCTCCCCCCATTTCCTTTGTGCATTCCAGGATCACCCAGCAGTATTTTTTCAATAAATCTATCTTTTTAGGGCCAGTCACATGACACGCTTATTTGCAATTGTGACTGATGTAGCAAGTATTGCTGATGACCTCCATCATTACATTGTGTGAAAGATGTTGTGGGGATGTCCCCTCAGGGGCGGGTCTATGATGCTCTGAACTCATGTTACGTTCTCAGTCCTCTTGGTAGGCTGAGGACATCATGTGGCTGAAAGGAATTACTGCAGAAAACAGAACTACATATATATATATATATATGGGCTTTAGGAGAGAAATGTAGTTGGGCATTTGTTGCAAATCATTACATTTATTTTTACATTTTACATTTAGACATTGGTCTACCAGTCCCAAGGTATCCATCTCAAGTATGGAGAGAAAGGAACAGCACTACCAACCAGTCAGGATTTTCTATCATTCATTCTTTAGGGGGTAAGCTTTTGACCCCAAGGCGAGCTAGAGATGAAATAATAAGTGTTTGCCATTGGCTTTTGGCTAGGGGCTAGGACCCCCCACCATTTTCTATTCACAATGATATACACCGTTGACACAATGATAAAGGGGTGCAGGGAGCTAGTATGTTCTGCATTTGGGGCCCCCAATTTAAATTTGCTCCGAGGGCCCTATGTTATCTCAACCCATCCCAGGCTGGGCACAGTGAGTGTTAAGTGCCAGTGGAGCTGCCAGCTTCCGTTTCCATGTGAGTTCAGCCTCAAAATAACACTGTTGATCTCTTCCATGTAAGCGCTCATAAGTATTGTCTTGTGTTTGATGCTCAGATGTCTCCCTTTATTACAAAATGTATAAATATAACAATTTAAAAAAAAGTCCCAATTAAAAATTAAAAAAGGCCATCTAAGCTTATTTTGAGCCTGTGTAAATCTCTGCCAATAAGCGAGATGACGGTAAAAGCATTACTAATTATAATCCACAACGATACGCCAGGCATCCGAATACGCCGAGCGGGATAATGAACATCGTGGAAAACTAAACTAGGTCAGGGTTTTAATTAGCATAATTTAATACTCATAAAAGGTAAAAATAACCACAGCCATGAATGGATAACAACCATAAATGATAGATTATAAGGGGACAGATGGGAATAAAGAAAAAATAGGAAAAAAAATGTCATGCACATATCAGTTCTGGATCTTAATGGCAACCTCAACCCTTGCATGGTTGTCACCAGTACAGGAAATGAGGGAAACTCTTCTGCTTCTTTTCCCTATTGATTTTGTCTTTGTTGTAATGGTCATACCTAAGCATGGAACTGCATTAATTTATAAGATTTATTTCCAATTCTAAAGCGATGTACCTTTAATTTATTTTCACCCTATGCTATCATTGTACTTTGTACAGCGCTAGAGAAGATGATGGCGCTATATAATTGAATATTAGTATTTTACCTGAACTGTAGGTCTGATTCTCCAGCTATAATGTAACAGTGTGTGCAGCCTATTTGCACATTATGTCACCTTCTTGTTTGCTTTCCTAGCGCCACCATCAGAAATTTTTTGGGCCCCCCTACTAGGTAAACTTCCTGGTCCACCCTCCCCTAAAGTTGAAGCATTGCAAAAGTTAAGCTCTTTTGATCCGAAGTGGGTACAGAAGAAACTCTTCCCCCATCCCTGGTGGCAGCCCTGTGCCTTCCTCAAGGACAGACTGCCATTCCCTTTCTGCCCCATTTACAACTTCTTCTACAACAATCTTTAATTTCAGGTCAATGTATCCCCCAGAGGACCAAATTCAAAATCTGATGAGAAGCTCCATTTTATCGGGTGGTGACGCTGCAGTATTGTTACCAACCCAACCAGATTTGTATCACTAATTCCGAAATGTTAGCCTTTTTACTGTATTAGAAAACTGATCTCAATGTATAAGCTGTAATCCATTAAGATTTTATGAACAGTTCCGTCTCAAGTGCATTATTCTGTAATTCTGGGATAAGCAAATATTTTACTCTTACTTGGTGTACTTTGCATATTCCTTTTATATTTGTGCTGTAATCTGCTGGAGCATCCTGTAATAAAGACCAGGCTTTGGTACTAGCTCTCATTGTGTAGGATGACTGGTCATGTATCCGCCCCCTCCTTTAGTTTCTACAAGCAGCCTGCAATGGGTGGAGCTTTCAGGCCCCTCCCACAGCTGTTCTCTCTGCACATTTTCCATACAGCACAGCATTAATGTCATTACTGCTTTTGTATGGTAACCTCTTTCTTTGGAAATATTAAGAAATATATTTACATTAAGTTTTTGTGCCTAGTGTTCAGCTTTAAGCTAAATCTTCTTAGAGAGAATGAGCCTTGTATACGGATATCCACGCTCTGGCTATTTTCTGTTTCTCATTAATTCAATTTTCTCTGGGAGTTTAACATCTGTCGTTCACAACATGTGCATTTCCAGCAATCATTCGTGGAGGCGGCAGGGGGCCCGGGACCCTGCCTGCACCCCATACATTAAAGGCTATACATTCCGACAAGGACAAAAATATATTTGTAGTGACAGAGCGAGCGATAATGACATGTTGTTACAGGACATAATTTATAGCTAGGGCTGTTTTATCCATTACATCATGTTTAACAAGGGACTGCAAACACCGCAGATCTGCAAGAACAGTTAAAACACATAGGAGCCAATGTAGGCTGCAGGCAGTATGGGAGCTAGAGGCCCTCACTCAGCAGCAACCAATCAGATTTTGTCGTTTGGTCTAAAATTTGGATTTGTAAAATAAAACAGGTGATTTGATTTGTTGGGATGAGCAACAGCTCAATATTTAATCAGTAAATCAATTTTAATGCCCTTCTTTCTTGCAATAATGGGTAGAACTGGTGATTGAACATTGCACCTGAGGACTTCTTCCTGGGAAGAAGGGAAAAAAAGTTATATGCTCCTTATATGCTCCACCATACCCAAAAATACATGGCTGCCAAGTGTTCTATAACCTATGGAACAGTCTCATGATTTTGGACATTGCCCTATTGCACTTCTGTATTCCATCACTTAGAATTGCAGTTGAGACTGATGTGGCCAGCGGAGCTTGCAATTAGATAACTAACCACTAAATACAAACTCTTGTCTTGTTCTCATCGCTGTAATTCATTTTTCTCCCATTGTTCCCTCAATGGGTCTTCTTTTGTCCCACTGTACCAAAACTGGACTTTATTTTATACCATGGTCCAGAAAAAAGGAGTTTATTTTATCCCTGGCACCAAAAATGGGGACAATTTTGTCCTACTGACATCATAAATTGGACATTTTATATCACGCTGACACCAATATTAGGACTAATTTCACCGCCAATTTCTATTTAGTGTCCCCCTCCCAGTCCTATTTTGTCTACAGCATAGTGGGGAATGTACCACGCTACAAGTCATACCATCTGAAGACACATTCACTTTTGGCTATGCTTAAGGAGTTCTTACTAAATATTTCTCAAGGTTGGAAATGATATGAAAGTTCTGCAATATCAGGAGACCCTTCTATACCCACCAACATAAGGGGCTTTCTGTCCCCTGATCAACAATGCAAGTGGATCCTTCTTCACTAACTGCCAGAATAATGGGTATTCTTTCCAATTATCACCATTGTGTGGTCCTTCGTCATTTTTGATTACCAAAGTAGAGGGTATCCTGCCACCTGATCCTCAATGTAAGGGGGCCCTTCTCCACCCATCTCCAATGTAAGTTTTCCCCTGATCACTAATATAAGTGGGTCCTTCTCCAATAAACACCAACGTACTGGGTATTCTTTCCCCTGGTCACCATTGTGTGGGCCTTACTCGTTGATTACCAATGTAAAAGGTATTCTTCCCCCAAATACCAATGTAAGTGGCCCTTTCTGCACTGATCTCCAATGTAAGGGTCATGTTTTTCCCTGATCACACAAGTATACATGGGGTATTCTCAACTAACCACCAACGTAATGGGTATTCTTTCCCCTAATCACCAATATACATGGTGTTCTCCACTAACCACCAACGTAATGGGTATTCATTCCCCTGATCACCATTGTGTGGGCCTTCCCCATTGATTACAAATGTAATAGGTATTCTTCCCCCAGATACCAAACTAAGGGGCCCCTTCTGCAATGATCTCCAGTGTAAGGGCCATGTTTTCCCCTGATCACCAATATAAGTGGGTCCTTCTCCACTTACCCCCAACGTAATGGGTATTATTTTCCAGATCACCAGTATGGGTGCTTCTCCATTGATCACCAATGTAAAAGGTATTCTTTCCCCTGATACCAATGTAAGTGGACTTTTCTCCACTGCTCTCCAATGTAATGGTCATGTGTTCCCCTGATCACACAGATATACGTGGGGTATTCTCAACTAACCACCAACGTAATGGGTATTCTTTCCCATGATCACCAGTGTGGTTCCTTCTTCATTAATCATCAATGTAAAAATTATTCTTCCCCGATAGCAATGTAAGTGGGCCTTCTCCACCGCTCTCCAATGTAATGGTCATGTTTTCCCCTGATCACACAAATATACGTGGGGTCTTCTCCACTAACCACCAACGTAATAGGTATTCTTTTCTTGATACCCAGTGAGGGTCCTTCTCCATTGATTACCAATGTAAAAGGTATTCTTCCCTGATATCAATGTAAGTGGACCCTTCTGCACTGTTCTCCAACCTAGAGGACATGTTTTCCCCTGATCACCAATTTCATTGAGCCCTACTTCAATGGCCAAAAATCTAATGGGGAAGCCAACAGGGGCCTCCACAGGGGCTCCAAGTCAAATCAAATCTGCCCACTAAAGTCCACCACTGGAAGATCCATTTAGAGCAGAGTAATAGTCCTGGTAGCCCACCCTCCAGCAAGCTATGCTCATCATTTTAAGTCCTTTTGCAGCCCCTCTGCTCTGTTGGTGTCCTCATTCCTATCCCATTACTCTTGCACATTAAAGACACAAATAGAATGAGTATCAGCTGGTGGGAGTCTTCAATATTTCCTCAATAGGCAAGGTGACAGATTCTTTTTAATAGCCTTTGGTGGAAGTCTCCTTTAAGAATGTCTGTTTTCTTAAAAATCAGCCCAGCCTTTGACTTATATAATGAATTTTGTTTTGTTTCTGTCACATTTAAATCCATGTTGGCCTTTGTGGGATTTGTGCATTGTGACAAAGTAAAGGTTGTGCAGAGTATCATGCCGGGACACAGCTGCGCTCTCATTTCCAGCTCTTTGTGAACTTTAATTTTCTTGACAGCTCATCTGCCAGATGCACAAGATGAGAATGTGACAAATAGTCCAATATGTATTTATTTATGTTTCCTGGGCTATAAAGAGACCCTGTCACTAACTTAATAAATGTCAGGTAAAACCACAAGAAAACAATTCCCCTTTTTCCCTTTCCATCAAAGCTCTCTCTTCTGCTGGGAGCGACAGTTCTGCATCTGCTGGGGCTGCCTACATTACATTCGTTATAATGATTATTGTTAGTGAGAAACACAGGGAGCAATTAAAACCTAATATACCTATAAAACCCAAATAAATACACACTTTGCATTCCTAATTAAACTCTAAAGGGTGTATTTATAAATGGTTCCCCTGCCAATTTGCCCTGGATTCATCCTTTTATTCATTAGCACATATAGCATTTACTATTGGGACTGATGTGCTCTTTTGATAATTGACCACCAGGGGGCAAATAAGTTTTGTATTTTTTTATACCTTGAAATGAGCAATGTATGGGAATTTGAACGGATGTGAACCAAAACTCGGCCGAATTGACAAGGGAATACATTTTAAATAAACCTCTAAAAAAATGCATACGTTAAAGACAAAAATAGAACAGCAAAAAAAAATAGATGATGGATAAATATAGTTTATACCTCAATAATGGTCGGTTTTCCCACGTTCTCGTAGGTTGGAGATCCATACAATACGCCATCACTGAAGGGGGTCCGCTGAATGTAGCGCAGCCAGCCGGGCCGGTCAGGATAGCCCATTAAATTTGTGTTAAAGGTGATTGGGTCATTGCTTAGCTCCCCTATGCAAGAAAAAAAAATATTTTATTGCCTGATCTACAGTTATTTCATATTACAGGTAGTGCCTGAGTTAGAGACATCCAACATACGGACGACTCCAAGATACGAACGGGGCTTCCCTGCTTTCTCATGTGCAGAACACTGGTTTGATGGGGGGAGGGGGGCAGTTTGCATGACTTGCAGAAGAAATCTTTTGCTAAACACAGCTGAGGTTGTGGGTGATCTTAAGGACCCAGCTGATCTGTAACTTCTTGTAACTCTTTAATGACCAAGACAAACTCTGCAGTTGTTTCTTTTAGCATATCAAAGCACAGCTTGCTCCAGAAGTTAATGAATGTCTAGGCTCCATAAAGTTTTGTGTTTTTGCTTTGTTTGTGATTAGCTCACAGTGAGGATTTTATACAGTAACTGACACCACGCTGCCTGATAATATGTTGAAACAAACATCTGTCCTAATTGCATTTAATAAAATATTGTACCTGTTCCAACTTACATACAAATTCAACTTAAGAACAAACCTACAGTCCCTATTTTGTATGTAACCCGGGGACTACCTGTATATTGTTTCATATATCCAGGAATGTTTGTATTATATGTGATTGTTGATAAATCAAGGTTACAGTTACAGCATTCTACTTTTTTTACCCTTACTATTGTAATGGAATTATCAGGGGGCCCGACATTAGAAATTTCCTTCTATAGGCAATAGACAAGGCTTCCTGCATGTAAGTTTGTATCAAACAAATCTGGAATTCTCTTATGTCTGCATGCCCCTAGGCTAGAGACTGAGCAAACATATAGGAAGCTGTTTTTTATATACACCAGGCAAATATTCTGTGCTTGTCCTCTCTCTGCCCTTGGCACATTTCCCTTTGTACATGTTTGCAGACACTTCATTAAAGGCCAGTGCTGTATAGAAATTATAATTAGGAATGATGGCAATAAAGGTTAAAGTAACTGAAGGTTATTATTATTCTTCCCTTTTCTCTGTTCAGGCACCGGTAGTGAAAGAAAAGTCCCGTGTGGGCTACAATTTGTTGGAGTTATGGGGCAAGTGGGTAATAAAAAGTAAACCTATAGCTTTGCCTTGGATGTTCCTAGCATGACTGCTTTAGTGAAATGCTTTAAAGATAATGATTCGATCCTAAATCTAAAATATAAGGAGATATAGCAAACACTAAAGTATTTGGAACTCTGTAATATTTATTACGTCATTAGCAGTACAAGTATCAGATTTAATCAGGTCTCTTCTAGTTGCTGTACAGCAGGGCTGGAGTTTGGGAGAAAGAAACAGTACAAGGTGCATCAGATAACATCAGTTAATATACTGAAAGAAGCATACTGATATGAAGAGGGAGCAGAATGACTTGATCACTGTACTGCTTCTTCTTTCCCTGTCCATTCTATAACTGGAGCAGCTGCGGGACAAGAGAAGTGACTATAGACCGAGGACATCTAGTGCCAAAAAAAGGTACTGCAAGGGAAATCTGTGACTTGAAACAGATGCTTCTGGCGTTTTATCATTTAATGGACTAATCAAATTCAAAAGTTGAGTGTCTTTAGGCTGCCCACCTGTACATTAATACATTCAGACACCAATAGGACAAAAATCTCCTAGATTGTAAGCTCTTCAGGGCAGGGTCCTCTCCTCCTCCTTTGTCACTGTCTGTATCTGTCTGTCATTTGCAACCCCTATTTAATGTACAGCGCTACCTAATATGTTGGTGCTATATAAATCCTGTTTATTAATAATAATAATAATAATAATAATCTCCAATTCTGTTACCTGGCTTTGGGTACGGAGGGAATTCCCCTTTGTAGTATTCTCTCTCCAGAACATGGACGAACAGAACCCCGGAGGAAGGATAGACATTGTGCTCGGAGTGCACCTTAGACAGGATGGTATACACTGCAAAGTGGAGAATAAAGAATAAACATGAACATGATTTCTGAAGGCGTCACCAGGAGGAGAACAGTGCCAGGGAGGGGAAGTCACAGCTTATTAATGTGTTAGCACCATGTCAGGTTATTACACACAGTGACACCAAATACCAGGAGGTAATGCAGACATCTGAAAATCATTAAAGGTCTCACATGCAGACTTCATTGTGGTTACATTGTAACAGAAACCTTTACAATTCATGGCCGCTGAATGTAAAGTTTATTTTACTCATTCCCATAGGGCTTCCACTTATACGCACTGAATGACATCAGTCAAAGGAGCTTACAATCTAATGTTCCTGGAAGCCATGCATACACATTAGGAGTGTTTTGCAAGTCCAATAGGCTCTGTTTGCATCTGTGGGGGGTGCAGGGGGATCCTGGGGCTGTGTTGTTTCGGCCTGGTTTTGACTCCGTGGTGCCGCTATGGGGGTGCGGTTGAGGCCACTGGGGGAACCATTGGATGTGAATAGTTTTGCATAGTCTCAGTGCTTCCTGCAAAGATCAGATGATGCAATGCCAGGTAAATGCGGATCATGTGCACTCTTTTTGTATCAGTGAACCTTGAATATGTCTGCCACTGATCTCTTATTGATCTAAAACTCTTATTGTTAATATTTTTTTTCTTTGAAGTAAGGGTGGGGAAAACCCTAGCCATCACCTCAGCCTATGGTGGGTTCAACTTCAACACCTGCTGTTAATAGTTATTTCCTATGCAGATATGTAGGCAGATAAATCATAAGGGGTTGATAGGGTATCTGGCTCCTAAAGTACACAGCAACAGTTTCCTATTGACTGGTGATTGTTGGGGTGGTTTATTACGGGAAGGGTGTGTGTACACTCCATACACAGCGTCCTTATCATGAACTATCCCTGATAATTACCCGCAATAAGAATTCTGCCTGCTGTGTACCTTAAAAACCAGCTCCCATCTGATCTTTACCTTGCCAACTTTGTTGATATTCCTAAAACAGTTGGGTAAAAACATTAGTGGGATAGCTATTCAAATTGAAGATATGTGGCCCATTCTGGGCATAACACCTGGGTATAAGCATCACTTTTTTTAAATGCCAATTAAAAACAAACTGACAATTTTACTATTTACAGGCACTTTTGCCTAAGCTGGCATATTTGCAATGTGGCACTCAGCATAATTGACGTCTACCAAATAGCCAGATAGCATTTGCCACTTTGTACGGCAATGCCATGAGCTACAATGGAGATCAGAGTTTGAATTAAGCAACGTGATCACCAGTTTCACATTTGATAAGTCCTGTACATGGGCACAATAGAAGTAAATGTCCCATAAATTAGACTTCTGTATATGGTGATCAATTAAATCAAGCAAATAAATAGAGTTTCCGTTAACCTATTATGTTAATACGGTGATATATCCCCAATGTGCAACATCTGATTGCTATTTTATAAATTTGGCATTATAAAAGTAGCAATCAAATTTAGAAAAAAGTATTAAAAAAAAACCCAGCAATATATCATCTGATTACCGCGTTTTCAACCTCCATATCTTTAAGTAAAAAGGCCAGTGTCTTCTAATTTGCCATAAGCTCGTGTTATATGGGCCATTTAAATTCAGTGTTTAGCTGAGAGTTTCATTTTTTCTGGGTTTTTATTAACTTACATGAAAAATACAAAACAAAATGTTCCCTGCTTTTTCTACAAAGACACATTAACAGCTATAAAAATACAGAATGTTATATAAAATAGGACATCTCGAATGGTGAAGTCACAGATACAAAACCTCCTTTGTGTCTCGCCATTACCAGTGCCATCTGACTTGTGTTACAGCAGCCCACTCCTTTCCAACTTGTGTGCAGATTTCACAGATCCGAGTTTGTGCAATGATGTCATGGACAGGCCAACGCCAGGCTACAATGTGGCATCAATATAATAAAACTAAGGGCCACACAATGGTGCAGTTTTGTGTGATAATGCAAACAATATTGTATAACCTGGGACTCTTGCAGCAGGTGCTGCTTCTGGTTAGGGTGGTACCATGATGTAGAGCAGCGATTCTTAGCCAGGGTTGTATGAACCCCAAAGGTTCCTCCAGAGGTTACATGGGGTTCTCTCTGATGCAGCACCTGTATAGTGCCAGGTATGATGCCACTTGGCAGAGCCACACTCTTTCTAGGGTATCATTCAGACCACCAACATAGGGAAAGCATTCATCAGATGGGGCATTTGCCAATGACCCCTGATGAAATTGTCTTAGCAGGGGTTCCCTGACACCTGTAAATTGAAATCAATTGTTCCCATAGGTGTAAGGAGCAATTGTTGCTGGAAATCATCTTTTGTGATTGATTCCGGTAAAAGAAATGAACAAGTGCTGTGCACCCAGCACCCTTCTGTTTTATGGAGAGGGGAAGGAGGGCGAAGGCGCACAGTGATCATTCCAAATTGGTAATTCATTGATCCACCATGGTGGGCTGATGAATGACATTGAAAGATCGCTGTGCAGATTTTAACCCAAGATGAGCACATTCATTCAATT
Source organism: Pyxicephalus adspersus (assembly GCF_032062135.1). Taxonomy (NCBI): domain Eukaryota; kingdom Metazoa; phylum Chordata; class Amphibia; order Anura; family Pyxicephalidae; genus Pyxicephalus; species Pyxicephalus adspersus. The sequence goes on from NC_092862.1 coordinate 138,145,955, forward strand.
ACAAAGCTGTGGTACTTCTGATTATTTAAGAATAAGTCATATCCTAACCAAAGAAAAAATGTAATAGATTGCATCATACCAGTCCTCACATTCTTACATTTCATCTGATGATCCTGCCAATAACACAATTCATGTCCTAGGGTGACAATGCCCACTTACTATGTTATCTATAGAAGAGAAAGTTGTCACCCTGCAATTTGATAGGAAGTGTGTTAGGACCTTAGAAGATTTTTCACAAGGAATGGGTATTCTGTAATCCACAAGGCCACAGACAGAACTGAGCAAAATGTCTTAAAAACTGAAAATAAGAAGAAACGTCATCAGAGCTCTAGGTTAGGGAAAATGCTGTTCTAGGGACAGGTCTCTAAGATGAAAAGTTGGTTTGTATTGGGGAGATTTCCTCTCATTTCCTGTTGTATCTGTAGCACAGGAAGTGAAGAGAAATCTCCCTGGAGAAATCTCTCTACAGGCAACCATAACCTTATGTGAATGGGGGTTTAATCCCTCCCTGCTCTATACAAAACTAAAAACAATGAGGGTTGTCTGTATACCTGCTGATGAGCCTATAATAACTATCACTTTTCTGGCAGGTTCAACAAGTTTTTGTTACTCTTCTGGAACAGATATAAAAATATTTTCTGTTGTATATTTAGGAGGCTAATTTGTATATATTTTCACCCAAGATTATTCTAACTTTACTCAACATTCACACTGGATTCAAATGTAAAATGTTTTATTCTTTAGTAAAAGCTGATTCACACATCTAATAGATTCACACTTTTCTTGATTGATTCTAATGTGAAAAAGGTGGGAAAGGTTGCTGTCAATGACTGATCACGAGAGATTTCAGTGGTGCAGTATACATAAATGGGCACGGTTATTGTTACATCAGAGGTAGGTACACAGCAGGTAAGTTGGTACACACAGTGTAATTTACAAATAACCCCCCCCCCCCAGTATAAATCTCACAATAACACAGAACAGATTGTAAGTGTTTTATATAAAGGAAGAGTTGGTGGGATTAATAGTTCTGCAGCCTAAACTCACCATAACTCTGCTCGGCAGGATTTAGCCTGCTGAGTACACGAAGGTTCGGCCGCTTAGCCATCCAGTAAATTGACTCGTTTTTGTCATCAGCCCAGCTTAGCAAAATCACTTTGCAGAACAAAACAAAACAATGCCGGATTAATATGGAGATTGCAGATCTGTAAACTGGGTGCAGAATAGGAGACAGATGGGGGGGGGGGGGGGGTTTATAATAATCACATTACTGATAAGATCTCCGGGTCAGGTCCGGGCTCCTTCCCGCTAGAGCCCAACAAAGAAATAAGAGCGCTAACACCAGTGGTGGACGTAGCCAACAGTGGGCACCTGTGCAGAACTGACCCTTGTGGCTGAGGCAGGTATGGGGCCATTGCACACTTTGCCCCTCCTAGGAATTTGGGTGATCCAACAAACTCAGGGCCCTTCTGCAGTGGCCCTTTCCTATGTGCATGGCATTCCAATGCACCTAACAATGCGGTGCTCTGGCTGTGGTACACGCACCTTTTCCTGGGTGTTTTGTACAATATGTAGTTCTTTTGAAATGAATAAATGGCTAAATGCAACAGAAGAACATGCAGAATAATGCATGTCAGCCAACGTGTCTTAAAGTACCGCAACAGCCCAAGAAATACCTTATTCTATGCACACCCCCGAAATGATAGACATGGGTGATAATCTGACATCGGACCCCAGCGCCACGGTGCTGGAGAACTGAACTACCTGTGGAATTTTTTCTGACCCTTTAATGGTGAGAATTATGCACTGATTTCCATGGTCTGTACATCTGCTGTGCCCATTATGAGGAGTCCCCACCATCCAGGAGAGGGGCAGTTATGGTAACACAATGGTGGACAATGTCATAATAGGACCCCTGTGCAAGAGCAATACTCACCTGCTCTCTAATTCAGGCTTCTTTTGCTGTCCTCATACTTCCCAGTTGTCCCTGATTTGGGGGGACTGTACCTCTTCATATTATTACTAATACACAGTATTTATATAGAGCCAACATATTTTGCAGCGCTGTACAAAGTCCATAGTCATATCACTAGCTGTCCCTCAATGGGGCTCACAATCTAATGTCCTACCATAGTAATATGTCTATAATACAGACTAAGGGCAATTTTATGGGGAAACCGATTAACCTAACTGCATGTTTTTGGAATGTGGGAGGAAACCGGAGTACCCGGAAGAAACCCACACAAACACGGGGAAAACCTGCAAACTCCATGCAGATATAGTCCTGGCTGAGATTGGAAGCTGGGACCCAGCGCTGCAAAGGCCAGAGTGCTAACCACTGAGCCACCGTATGTACAACTGCCCCTGATTTGGAGGGACTGTCTCTTAACAATAGTTAGTCGTTGCAGTGTAATAAAATTTGTTCATAAGTGCAGCCGTTACATGGACATACTTCTTGCAGAGTAGTGAAGAATGATAATTTATGAAGCCTATTGGTTATCAGCCCAGGCTCATAATGATTCATTAAACACATTGCACACACATGATGGCTTACCATGCAAGTAGTTTTAGCTCATTTTTCATTGCACATTTATTCTGATTGCATTCCCTGACATACAGCTAATAACTACAATCACACCCCGCTATATAAAAGAGTGCCTGGGCAACATATATATATGTTCACTACATTTCTGCAGTATCCGTATGTTTTCACCTATTATGTAGGAACAGAACAATACCAATGTCATTAAATGCGCTCAATCCTAATTTCTCCTACTGCACTGACAACACTTTCTCTGCTGCACATAAATTGCAAGCAGTGTTGTCAGATCTCCCCTCCCCCATATCTTTACAGCAGGGCTGACAACACTCCCTGTCGGAGACACAGCAGCAAACGCAATCTGCAGTAACTTTATGTCATCTGTATTTATTTTTATTAGAATCTAAAAATAGCCGCAGTATCTTTTCTCTAATAGGAAATCGACAAACGCTGCCAAATTCCTACTGTGGGTGCAGCCTGTGATCAGTTATTATTCTTTTATTTAGCTGCATCAGCCTACTCTGTGCTCCAGGGGAAAATATCATTGTAAATATGAGCAGCCTGTGATATGTGAAGAATCTTCATGGTTGTGGATGGAATGAAAGACTACGGATGACTGACAAAAATGTATATGAAAAAGTATTTGAACAGAATGATTAAACCTGCGAATTTATCCTGGGATATCAAAGCTCAATTTGGGGTCAAAGGGGTTACAAAAATGCACCTGTTCAAGCTGTTCCTTGCAGGAATTACAAACCACCACTAGATGTCCTCAGTTTTCTGGGTTGAATGAAGCTTGGCAGATCATGAGTGCAGAGTGTCATGGACCCACCCCCGAGGAGACGTTATCAATGTTGAAAACTTACACATCATTACACACGTGTTCAGACATAAAAAGTTGGAGCTGCAACTTTCTAATCAAGGAGTATTTGGGGGGCGGGGTGGGGTTCAGACTTCTTTAAAGAGACCTAACGAGAGCAAGGGTCCTTCTCTTCTCCCCCAAACTCTACAGCCCAATCAATGCTGATATTGATGATTACAATGTTACGTTTGACTTATATATGCAGTCAACACCTAAGCCCTCCTCTCCATGTCTAACCAATCCCCTGAGGAGTCTTGGGGGCGTAGGCTGAACCCCTGGTACAAAAAACAAAAAATATTAAGCAGACAAGGAGACTTCCAGACTAAGAGAGGGAAAAGCAGTACAAGGAAATAGGAGTGCTAATAAAGAACAAGCATATAGGATGAGAGAGGAGCTCATCAGATTGCTACTTCTCCTTTCACTGTCCAATCTCAGACTAGGGAACAGCCATGAAAATGTTACATTATTGCAACATTGAAGCTGATTGATTTTCCTGCAACTTTATATTTTATCTGAGCGATCAGCTTATATTGGCATCTGTTACAGAGTATCCCAGCCACCTACACAAAGGCACTGTAGCAATACACAGATATTGTATCCTCATGCAGGAAATGCAGAATATAATGCAGCATATAGGGATATCATGGATCACAGAAAGCTGCAGGCAAACTGTTCAGGCAGCTTTGCTTCCTGTTGTGTAATAATGCATCCAGCCAATCTGTGATCCCTGCCCGGCGTTCCCTTATTTGGCCAAATCTTACAAACATATTCGTTACAGCTTTGTTGTGCCAATGCCACAGCAAGGGAAGGGATCTGCAGCAACAGAGAGACAAAACTCTGCAAAAATGAGCTAAGAAAACTCATCAGAGCTGCCAATCAATTAATCAGCCAATCAGCCTGCTGTATTTCAGATCCTAAAAAATTCAATCTCCTGGCAGCCAATAGAAGAAGAGGAGCTGTAAACCTCTACAACCCATTGCTGCTATAGGTTGTCTATGGCTTGGTAGAATTTTTTATTTTGCATTCCCTGATCTACATAGGAACTTCTTGGAGCTCACCCAGCGATTTTGGGGGCCAGTGGTAGTTGGATTGTGTAGTGCAGATCGGAGTTGATTCTGATTGGGTCAGAGCTATTCCAACCTCAAATCAGAACTTGGAATTTGAGCAATCTGATTAGACATTACTATCCCTGTCATTGGATTAGCTGGGCCCAAGGGCGGACATAGGGAGGAGCATGGCGTGCCACTGCACAGGGACCCCAGCCAACAGGAGCCCCCACAAGGGCCCAAATCAGTTCTGCATAGGGGCCCACTATTGGCTGGACATTGACAGCCGCCAATCATCTGGTCCATTGACAGGTGCAGCATGGCTCAATAAAAATGGTAAAATACAACCCAGAATTCCTTAATCCGGTCGGATTTTTTGACCGATCAAACTGGATTCCATCCAAGTCAGAATTTTTGGGATTTGAGCAACTTTACTTATCGGCCAGTTGGGCGCTAGGGAAGGGCATACAGACATCTCCCTGGGGTCACTATCATTTACCAATGTGAAATTACCCATCATAGCTGAGCCCCAAAATGGCAGATTTTATTTCTGCCCGAAAACTCGTTCTTTTTGAAACGTCCATCATGGGGCGCTGCCTCTTTCTTCCTATAGGCAATAGAAATCTGACAGATGGTCTAACCCTCCTCTATCCAAAAACTCCAAAGCTGAACTAAAGCCATTAACAAGATTGGGCCACTGCGTTCTGTGAAATATTATCAGTCTGAGCTGACCAATAGAGTGCAATCAGAGAAGCTGAACTGTGCTGTGGGCACTGATGTGGGGTCAGGGGTTTGGGTGCATTGATAATGTCACAGGAAGTGATGATGGTAGCTATAATGGCACTCCCATGGTAGAGAATGGCTCAGTTTAAGGGTAACATCAAGGGGTACATGACCCACTCCCCTTCCTATCATTTACCACCACTTTGCATGGGGTACACATGGGGTATCAACACAACCAGCTATAAGAGGTCCCATTCAGGTCCCATTCAGGTCCCAGGTACAGACAAGCAGCCCTAAACTCCTCAGGGGCCGGATCACAACCACAACAACCACTCAGCACAGAACCAATCAGGTTTCTTTCAAAAAGCCAAAACCTTTATTGAATGTTGGATGGAGAATAGAAATGGTTACATACCTTTGGAGCTTCATTTACTTACTTTGACCTATTGGGAGATTTTCTTCACTTCCTGTTTTTGAGGCACAACAGGAAGTGAGATGAAATTTCCCCAATGCAAGGGAAACCTATCACACTGTTATCATTGGCACAAGTGTGGGAGATTCCCCCTTCTGTTCTGGTGACAACTCAAAACTCCCATTCTGAATGTGGTCACCAGGACACAGAGGGGGTGAATATTCTCAGCGGGGATACAGACAATAGAGGAAGTTCCACTCCCTTCTCCTATTCTGTGCTACTATGCAAAAAAACTAAACTGGCACAATTTGGCACAACATAACACAATGATTAGACTTCATCAGCCAATAAAGAGACCCTGTCACCAGACCAATCCTTATAAGATGTTAATTTTAACCTCTCCCATGCCTCCCTTGTGTACAGAACCCAAAGCCTCAAGACCGCAGCTCTGCCCCACCTCTAATGTTATATCAGCAGCCCCAGCAGCCATCATTCTATAGCAGCAACATGTTTATGTAAGATATTGAGGGGAGGAGCATAGGAAGGAGCTGGGCCAGCACAACAGTATTGGAAGGAGGGAGGTCTGCGGGGGTCTGTGCTAGTGAATCATCTCATACTATAGTATCAAAGCATATTGCAAAAAAGAAAAGTATTGCAAGCATTTAAAATATTTCATTTAAAGCTGGTGACAGGGTCTCTTTTCAGACACTTGAGCATTCTGGCATTGGCATGGTCCGAGCAGAACCCAACGCACCTAGATGCCTATTCTGTGCCGGAGTCATTGTGCCCCCAGCTCTATGGTAACATTTCCATACGTTAGCCATGCAGAAGGGAGGGGGGCTATGGAAATCACGGATGCAATATAGGACAGATCTATAGGTAGCCCCCCTTGACATCAATTCATTATATTGGAGCCGGCCGCCGCCTCTCGCTGTCCCCGCCAGATGTGCTGACACAGAGCAGTCATGTTTTCCATTCTGCCAGCGGTTAGCAGGCATGATGGGGGCAGTGAGAGGCAGCACACGGCTGTGCGGGCTGCAGAGGAGAGAGATGCACACAGACCTGAGATCAGAAGCAGGGTACCCGTCCTATAAGATGCAGGCTTCATCCCCATCATAGGGTCCATCAATGGCCCCCCAGCAATCAATCAATTCTCCCCTCTCCCTGCTGACAGACAGGAGCCCAGCAGTAGTAGCAGCAGCATCTGCATCCCCTCCTCTTCCTCTCCCCTCCTTCCATTTATCCCTCCTCCCTCCACCTTCTCTCTTCCATGCCAGAGCTATGGAAAGTGGGACAAGGAGCATCTCTTTCCCAGATTCCCCGCCATGCCGGGGGAGGAATAAGGCCGCATGCTAATAGAGGCTGCACTGTTTGTAGGGATCTGGTGTCTGTCTGTGTAGTATTGTGTTCTTTCCATTCAAAGATCTGCAGGAGGTTCAGGGATTTTTTATTCCTTAAAGAAAAAGTTCAGCTTTTTGAAAGCAGAACCTAAAAATTATAAATTTGCAACAAACAGATTCTTTATTGGAAAGGGACAGGCGATGTCTTTTCTGCAATAAATGTACGAGCATGCTCACAGTCTTCTCTATAACAAGCATACGCAGCTCAGTGTATGAGAATGAATGAACTCCTGTGTGCATGCGCATCTGTGAGAATGCGGAATCCGTTCAGGAAGTAGTGGCAGCAAGTTCTATAGATTGCTTTAAGAAAAAGCTGGATGATAGAACAGAATATAATTGAGGATTGAGGATTTGGTTGAACTTGATAGATTTATGTCTTTTTTTCAACCTAACTATGTAACAGCCTGTTGCAGCCTGGCCAAGATCCTGAACCTGGAAGAGCACCAGGTGAAGGAATCAGTGCTGGAGCAAGGAGAGGAGAATTTAGTTTAATAATTGTGATCTGGCAGGTAAGTTTGTTTTATTGCAAAGGAGACCTCACCTGTCACTTCTACAATAAAGAGCTGCCTGCTCACAATTTGTCTAGGTTTAATTCTGCCTTAAAGCGTACGTAAACTAAGAATTTTCACTTTACATAAAATGGTAGACAACCCTTTAATATTAAGTAAAAATTCTGTTGTTTGTTTTTTTTAAGTGCAACACCCATTTTTTTTTAAAGGGTGCAACACCGCCCTTTAATTCTTGATCACCTAGGTGAATGGGAGCGCATAGACTCCCGGGGTACTTATGTCACACATCCCGGGAGGCTCTTGGGTGCTCCTTCTGTGCATGCCTGAGCATCTCAGGAATGCGCAGAAGGAGTTTTTTCCAAGCTATGTTATCCAATCTTGCGCCTGGGTCGGGTGACGTAGGAAGAAGAAGCCAGAAGAAGAGGAGAAGATGGCAGCGCCTGGAGCGCCAGCCCGCAGACAGATGCTGAGACAACGCGGGACCCAAACGGAAGAGGCAGGCATGATTTAAGTCTTGATGGCTGCGGCGACCAAGAATTAATGGGAGTGCAGAGCGTCCTGGGATAGATATGTCATGCATCCCGGGAGGCTCTGGGGCATTTGTTCCTCCAAGGTGAAAGAGATGCTGATCTTACGCATGTGCAGTGACATTGGCTCTCTTTTTTTCCCATTCACAGTGGCTACATCACCCAATCACGCACCTGCGCAGTGCCAGATCGGAGGGGGGGGGGGGGGGAGTCCGAAGGACATGGAAGTGAAGATCAAAGATGGCGGCGGGACGAAGAGGTATTCCAGGACGCGACCGGATCGTGGAAAGGACCAGCGCCATCGATGGATCTGTGGGAATAAATGTGTGATTTTTTTGTTTTTAGTTTAGTTCCGCTTTAAAGAAGGGACAGACGATGTTCCTTTTGCAATATAATAACCTTACCCACATCATCAAAATTTATTAAATGCAATCATCTGTCCTTGCTCTGTTGTGGGCCCCTCCATCTTCTTCTTCAGCTCCTCTTCCCAATCTTCGGCCATTCTAATTGGCTGGGCTTGGAAGATGCAACTCCCATGCATGAGGATGGAAGCTCATTCAGTCCTGGGGGATGCAGGGGTACCCAGTATATTCCAACATCATATGCTGAGTTACTCATGTGCAATTCAGCATTTCAGCGAGCGTGCTGGTAAGTATTTTATTGCAGAAGGGACATTGCTTGTTTCTTCTGAAAAAAAAAAGAATCCTGCCTGATCACAAATTTTTTTGTGGTCTTTATGGTTCCACTTTAAAATAAATGAGCATGTGCAAGGGGCTCATTTAAATTCAGTGTGTATTTATTTTTCTCTTGGAGACAGAATGATCATTTTGCTTAGGTTTAGGTCACCCATGCCTGGGAAAAGCACAGGTACTCTTTAAGGCTTCAACCCAATAAACAATGCACAGGTAAAATATTTATATGGGAGTTGTTTAGCCTAGTAAAGGATTTGTAATTCTGTCCATCCAGCCCTGACATTTACTGCACTGTTGGACTGGACAGCCAGGTTGGTGACCTGAATTTTCTCAGCTGCAGTTAGGTCACCTTCCTGCCCCCAGCAGGTGAATGGACTGTGAAAGAGCAGCAGCAGTCTGATACAGTCATCTCTCTGATCTTTCCCCTTGTCATCATATTGCAAGACACCTGACTGGCTCCTAGTATTCTTGTGATGTTTGGGTGCCTGTGCAATGGTGCAAGACTGAAGGGAAGGAGGAGAAGTGTTAGAGTTTTGGTCATTGCCCGGCCCCCACTCTCTGCACTTTACCTATGGAGGGGCAGTGTTGTCACCATAGGACAGGAAATAGTTTGGAGCTGCAGAACACCACTGTCATTGAGGGGAGTGATGCAGCATGAGACAGTTGTTACTCCAGGCCTATCATGGAAGGATTATCAGGTAATATTTTATTGTATAAATGTTTTCACCCAAGAATCACCCCAGATTTTTCACCAGAAGGAAAATGTTTAATTTACCCATTTTCTCATTAAATCCAAAATTAAAAATAAGTACATTTCGGGTAAAGTTGTGTAAATATTGGGCCTTTCCTCACTTGCCATAATGACAGGTGTGTTGTTCTTCTCCCCAGATCCTTTGGGGGTATTTTGGGCTCCGTGGGAGGTAAAGACTTTGGTTTATTCATCATTTATTGTTTGTCATAAATAGCGCTGAGCTGCTGGCGGCCCCTTGGGCCCGGCGGGCACTGTCACTGTGCATCATCTTCTTCCGTGACATCTGTTGTTGCTGTTTTCCATGTGTTTGTCCATTGGTGGAAAAAATGTTTTATTATTTTTACCAAAAACATTAAGGAGTACCTGTCATCTGAATACGGCACAAGGAAATATTGTTTGGTCATACCAAGTGGTCAAATCCAGAATAAACAAACTCCAATACTGGGGAGGAGCTTACAATCTATTAGGGTATAAGTGACAATACAGGATAATAGAAGAGCTTACAATCTATTAGGGTATAAGAGATGATACAGGAGGCAGAAGAGCTGGCAATCTATTAGTCTATAAGGGAGGATACGGGAGGTTGAAGAGCTTACAATCTATTAGGGGATAAGGGAGGGTTTAAAAGGTAGAAGAGCTTACAATCTATAAGGGTATATGTAGGATACAGGAGGCAGAAGAGCTTGCAATCTATTAGGGTATAAAGGAGGATACAGGATAATAGAAGAGCTTACAATCTAATAGGGTATAAGGGATGATACAGAAGGTAGAAGAGCTTACAATTGAATAGGGTAAAAGGGTAAATACATGATATGGAGCATATTAGAATCTATTCGGATATGACAGGGTACAGGAGAAAGAGCAGCTTACAATCTTTTTGGGGTATAAGGGAGGAAGATACAAAAGCTCATGATACTAAGGGTGTAATGGGGGGATCCAGCTGGTGGAGAAGCTTACAATCTAAATGTTCAGTAGCTAAAGCTGTAAGCTGAGCGTGCAACCAGCAGGGGGCAGAGTGTGCTGATAGTGATTGAAAATTTGGAAAGAAGGCATTGGGTAGTATTTGTGACTTGGAGAAGTATATGTATATATATATATATATATATGTCATTCATTAGATAGCCAACCCATATAGGTAATATGACTTGGAGAATATGGCCTCCTTTACTATTCCTTCTCCTCCATGTATTAATGTGAATGCAATCTCTTTCTGCTCTGCTGCTTGGTCACTGTATCATTGGGCATAGTACCATCCACACCTGACTTTCAGAACAGTAAATGCTACCTACCATACCCAACAACAACCCCTCCAAGTCTTATAATTGCCTGTCCTGTTGGTATAAAAACCTTTACTATATGACCAGCAGGTGCCCTTTTCTTCAACCCCCACCTGGCTGGCCCTTCTTCTGTCCTATCATCCAAATCTCTTTCTATTCCTATGAAAGTGCCACACCACAACAATACGAATATGATCTTTCATTCCATTCACACACATATCTTAGGGTACAATAGGGTGCAATTACAAATATTCATTATCCTCTATCCACAAATGATAAACCCAGCACTTTCCTTATCTGACATTACCGCCGCTCATTTTTCAGATTTATGTTTGATTTTTAGGTAAACTGCCCATTGAATGTTTTGTATTCACTGTCAGTGGCGTCAATGAAAGATATAGAGAGAGGAATGCGGATTCTACATTCTGCAATTCACAGGGGACTCATTAGTGGGCTATTAAAGTGAAATGTAAGATATACAAATCCAGCGAGGATTTGTTGAAATCCGCTGCTGAACGAAGAACTTCTTCATTAGTAGAGCTGTTGTTTGGATTTGACCAGAACATCGGAAAATTCTATTGGGTTTTACAAGAACTGGACAACAGTTAAAATGTTGCTGCTAAGTTAGAAAGAGGATGTTTCAGGGGGGACAAAAACTGCTGATTTCTATTGGGGTGGCCAATGGAGAGCTCAGTGTTACTGTACTTGTAGAATATTTAAAACTTACTGCAGGTCCAGGCCAGGTACGGACTTTAGAGTTTAGTTACAGTCGTGTTCATCTGAGGCTATGGATGGATGGATGGATATCCCCCAACTTCATGCATTATATTCCCCCCTCCTACTGTGTGTTACTTCCCCCACCTCCTAGATTGTAAGCTCTTCTGGGCAGGCTCCTTCTCCAGTGTCACTGTCTGTATCTGTCTGTCATTTGCAACCCCTATATAATGTACATCACTGCATAATATGTTGGCACTATATAAATCCTATTTATAATTATTATTATTAATAATAAAATTCTATCCTGGCAGATTGAAGAATGACTGAGCGGGGTCCATCGCTGTACTTTCCTCTGGAGGTAAGCACAGCAGGGTGCCACTCACTCATTCTCCCTCCTCCCCTATTCATAGAACAGAACAGTGCTGTGTGTATATCCTTACAAGGCTTATTATCACCATTATCATGATGGGAAGAGACGTATAAGGGGGATATGATCACCCTGTATAAATATAAAAATGATCCATATAGAGAACTCTTTTCCCAAATATTCACTTTAAGATCATTACAAAGCACAAGAGGACATTCTTTGTGTCTAGAGGAAAAGAAGTTGAAGCTCAGGATAAGGAAGGGATTCTTCACTGTAAGGTCTGTGGAAATGTGGAATCGGATCCCTCAGGAAGTTGTTTTAACAACTACTATAGATTGCTTTAAGAAAAAGCTGGATGATTTCTAGAAGCACAGAATATAATTGGGGATTGAGGATTTAAAGTAAAGATAACAGAGACCTGATCCAGGAATATCTGATTGCCCCACCGATTTTTCCCCTGTTAAAGCAAGTTGTACCAGGGTTTTTTTTTTGCCTTCCTCTGGACCAACTATGTCCAGTGTTTTATATCTAACTATGTCCATAGGGTTTTATATCTGGGATATGTTTATTTCCCTAGTGGTTAAACTTGATGGATGTATGTCTTTTTTTCTAGCTAACTATATGACTGTGGTCATTTCTTTCTGCTGTCACCCAAAACTGTTGTGGATTTTTGCAAGTGCAACCTTTAATACAACAAGCACTAGTCAGCAAAAAAAACCCTACTTTAATTGCTTTTTGCTGTCAGTTGGGCTGTTATTTCTTTATTGTGTCACTTGTTGTCACCATCATTTAAATCATGGTCTAAAAAAATTAAAACATGTAAAGAATAAAGGGGAAAAGGTTTCAATGGGATACCTGTTTGAGTGAGAAATGTCTCAAATCTTTCAAATTCTTGTTTCAACTACAGGACAAGAGAATCTCAGCAAAGGCACATAGACAGCAAAAATGAATTGACATAGATCCTAATGGTTTCTCACACTATCCAAAATTAAAAATAGGGGCTTGGGGTATATATGCACTTAAAACAAAAATCTGAGATTGAGGCCCCCAAAACTTTGGATTTCCCATTATAGTGGCAATGGTTACCAAGACAAAAAGTGAATCAACAAGAGAGTAATAAAACCTGGCAGGGCGTTCAATCTTTCACTACTATAGCAAAACAATTTACAGAAAAACAAACAAAAAAAAAAACAATTGCTGTCGCATTCACACCAATGCATCAGGGTTTTTGTGCATGGAAGACAGAAGGAACCTATAATGGATGTGTTTGGGATTTTTTCTCCTTTGTTGCATACAGGAATAGAAATAGCGTTCACAGACCAGCAGATGGACAATATAGAGAGTGGCAGAATGATGCCCAGGGGAGGCAGCCATGTTTCTTGTTTGCATATCAAAACTTCATTTTTCATTTTGACTGCAGCATCCTTTTAATTCTTCTGCAATTTCCAGAAACAAAATTAAGCAAACTGTCTTCTTTTCCATTTATAATTTATCTGCATGAGTTAACATGAATGATGTATCATTACTTCTAACCATCCTGACCCAGATCTTCATGTCAATCTCTACAATGTAACAGGCAGGTCTGTTCATGACTTGAGCAGCATCAGTATTGCAAAATCCATTGTTAAGATGTCAATTTCTCTTATTCAAGAGATCCTTCATAAACATAACTATCTATAACCACCAGTTGAATTCTGCCTGTTCCTGTTCATGTGCGTAGTTGAAAGCTGTCACCAGCATGCAAAAAGCTAAACCCAAAAACAATATTTAAGTATATGCATTGTCATTCATCTGTACACCTAGGTCATATTTTGTTTTGCTGCTCATCCAGGCAAGGCAAGAGATCCTGCAGGTAAAATTATTGGTGCTCTCTATACCAGGGTGACAACTCTGACCGGCTGCCTTGGAATGCAGAAGTGATGTTGCCACTTTTCTTTGTGCACAGCTGCAGTAGGACCACAGGGGGCAGTGCTGGCACAGCAAAGAGAAGGGCCCCTGAGAGTGAGAGTCAGTAACACAGCAAGATTGACACCTTGCTGCAACCATTACCCTTGCCCACAGCCCTGGCCATGAATAGAGGTGCATGGGGTGTCATGTGACTGCATTATATGCCTAAAAAATTGTATTTAGGGGAGACCATGACTTTTTGTTATATGGGTAAAGTATTGCCTGCTTTTTGGAGCAAAGGAAGCTTCATATCTAATTTAATATGTCACTGTGACAGCACTAGGCACCCCGTACAGCACTATGGAAGATGTCAGCACCATATAATTGCATAGATAAAATAAATATAAGGCTGCCCCTGTAATATCTTCAAAGTCAGGTTCAATTAAGTCTCATATCATGCAGAAGTGTAAGTATTACCAGTATAGTGATGTCCTGGTAAGGAAAAAGAGCACAATGAAAGTCATTGAAAGTCATATAGCCCCTGATTTATTAATGCTCTATAAAGCTAGAGAGGATACAATTTCATCAGTGAAGCTGGGTGATCCCGCAAACCTGGAATGGATTTCTTAAAGTCATTTGCTATCAGTTAGCAAATGTTTTCAATCCTGGACGAGATACATTCCAGGTATGCTGGATCACCTGGATTCACTAATGAAAGTGTATTCTCCCCAGCCTTGGAGAGCTTTAATAAATGAGGCATATAGTGTGTGCTCTATAAGTAATGGTGGGTTAGAATAGGTCAGATTGGATAGAGAGCATTCGTATTGGTTGATGGTGTCAGGGGGGTTCTATTACTTACTAACAGTAGTAGTGGCGGTGGATATTTGTGCAAAACGCAGTTGTGCCTGCTGTGTACCACATGAGCTAACTTTGGTTAGCCTAAACAGGGCAAGTGTTGGGTTCTGTTAGAACTAAACCACAGCCCAGGCAAATGAGATGATAGCAAAATTAGCAACATTGATGTGCATGTGCAATAAATTAGTTGAGGTCATATATTTATGGATAAATCAGCGCATTACACTCTGGTCCTGTTGGATACAGTTGACCTACAATTATTTGGCACAAGCCCCCAGATAACCATTCAAGGATATGGCAACCTGCCACCCCATACATACCATGCTACTTTGCAGCTATTACCCAGCTATTATCCTCCTTACTATTTCTTGTCCTCTCTTTCTTCCTCAAGCACCCCTAACCTTTTCATACATGCTGGAAAAATTAAAGCAGATTTAAACCCAATCTCATATCAATTTATATTAGTTTTTTACATAATTTGTAGTCTCATGTTGGTTCCCAAGGAAGTGGACTTAGTCTAGGAAACATGTTGAACAAACAATAATTGAGGCTTTTAGTTACATTATTCTTAAATGTTTTTATTGTTATATCAATATTTCTATGTATAAATAAATAATTGTTTTACCTAATGATTATTGGTACAATATTTGGGTATGTATACCTTAATAGTCCTGTTGTGTTGTTTTTCACCAAGCATTAAACCCCGCTTTAGTAATCTGTCAGTGTTCCCTTTGCAGGGTGCTGCCATGTTCTTCTGTTTTTACTTCTTTCTTGCGATCTTCGACAATTTGATTGGCCAGGTCGGGATGACATAACTCCCAGGAGGGGTAGGTTCATTCATTCCTGGCATGTGCAGAGGAAGCCGGGAATGCCAGAAACCCTGATATCCAAAGCTGACCCTATACATGTACAGCTCTGCTTTGTCTCCAATAACCTGGAGCAATCAGGCAGGTAAGACAGATTATTGCAGAAGGGACATCCCCTGTATTATTCTGCAACGATGACTGGCCTGATCGAACATTTGTAAAAGTGCAATTTTAGTTCCCCTTTACAACCTATCCCATCAAGTACTTTATAAATAAAAACCTAAAGTTTTTCCCCCTTGGCCCTGCTACTCCAATGTACATGCCCTTTTTGTATGTCTCCAATTTTTTACTTTGTTGCTTTATAAGACTTTTGTTTTATGTCCTGATAATTGATTTTATGTTAACCACATTCACACTTATTACTTTTCCTCGTGTTAACTTTCCTTGTTAACAATTATAAAAAAAAAAAAGGATAACTGTACGCAAGTCTTGACTAACAGTCCTCATGGAAGGTGGAAATAATAAATTAATATAGTATAAGATAATAATAAAATATTATATAATTATTATATTAATATATAAAAATAATAATAATATATTAAGGTAATGGCAATAAGGAGGGAAAAGAGGTGGAAGAGAAAGGGCTATGAAAATGGATATGGTACAGGAAAATGTGGGTTAGGAGGGCTGGGGGATAGAAAATTATAAGAAAGGGAAAGGGGTTAAGTAGAATAAGGGGGAAGAATACCATAAGGGGAGGTAGGGAATGAGGGGCACCTTCATGAGAATTTACTGTTGCTCCATCCTTTCCAAAACTACCATGACAATTCTAGGTTGAGTTTCACTTTAAAAATCTTCCATTATATGCCAGATATAATTATTTCCTAACAAGACCCAATGATAATGCTTAAAAACAGATATTTGACCTAAATGTTGGCTTTCACTAGCAGCAGGTGTTGATACAATCGGCACATAGCATTTAGATGAGTCACAATATAATGATGGTGGTACAGTAGATTCCCGGACAGATTTAATTGATAAGGAGCCACTTGTACAATGAGATAAAATGTAATGATTATGTAAGTACAGTGAGCAGATGGCACAGAGCTATGGGGAGCCCACGAATGGCTTCATTACTGGAATATGAGATTGTTTATATTATATGATTGTGTCACTACAAAAATGTTAAATCTGATTTTTTTCAGTTCATTTATTGAAGAAGTGGATTGTATGTTGAATTCATGAAGCTGATTGTAAAGATGGATTTATTTGTATTGATTGATTTATATGATACTCATAAAATAGAAGTATACAGTATATTTTTGGATAGTTTTAAATAGAGAATAGAATGTTTATGATAACACATTGAACACACGTTTTTGCTGAATGGGTGCTTTGGCAAGCGGAATGACCAGTTTCCTTTTTGCAATGCAGATTGTTAGGCAACATTTGCTCGAAAACAAAAAATAAAAAATAAAAATAAAAGTCCACCTTAAGTTAAAAAGGAACTAATCCTAAAAATGGAAAAATTGTGGAACTAAATCTAAAACTAAAATAATTGCCAGCAGGCAGGTTCTTTATTGCAGAAGGGACTGGTTGTGTTTCATTTGTAAAAAATACAGAGAATTATAACGTTTTTGTAAACAATAATGACCATAGTACAAGTGATAGTTGGATATTTCAGTCTCATATTAGTGATCACAAATTATATCGCCGTCTCTGGTCCCAAAGCGTTTCACCGGTTGCCTTCCTTAGGGTACTTTAGTGACTTTTAATTAATGAATGATCACTTGATCCTATTAGAGAAAAAGGTTGAAGTTTGTTGGAATGTTGAAGACAAAAAGGGATGTAGTACTTTTTTATATTAAAGCTGTCCAAATCAAAGGATAATGGTCAGGTTTCCTAATGTCTGCTGGACAGCTTGTCAGGGTGGAACCCCGATTCTGCCGGGATCAGAGACAGCGGTACCATTTGTGATCACTAATATGAGACTGAAATAATCAACTATCACTTGTGTTATGATCATTATTGTTTACAAAGACATTATAATTCTCTGTATTTTTTTATACTTTTTCTACCTGCAGTAAATTTAAATTAAGTTGTATGCCAAAAAAATTTCTCCACTGAATTGTAAACATTTGATTTTTTGGGGCTGGCTTAAAATTAAACTATCATGGAGGAGTATAGCCCTCTCTATTTCCTTACTACTTTTCTGTAATGAATCAAACGTACCTGACTGTTCACAATTATCTAACTAATCATATTTCTCCTGGCTCCTTTCTGCCACGAATATCTTCACTTGGTCCTACTCTATGCTTTTAGATCACCTTGATCAGTCCGGAATGATGTACCTCCCATGCATGTTCAAAGGTCATTCATTCCTGCAGCAAGGGATCATACAAGTAAAGTGTTCATAACGGATAGATTGCACCTAGGCAGGTCATTTTTTGTATGCTTACAATTTTCTTTAAGTTTTGGTTTGGTTTGAGTCTACTTTATCTTCAATGCTAAGGACTAAAACACACCACCTGTGTTTGGCAGGATTTGCTGTAACAAGCATATGTTACATGTTAGTGCATTGCAGCTCAAATGTGCATTCTGTCAACCGCAATGCACTGTAACACACTATTGTGGTGCATTTTGTTGGAAAAACTGATTTCCATTTTTGTAATTCACTCTTGTACTTTGCCAGCTCATTCAAATGACTTGGGGACCTTGTGGGAAGCCATGTTAGCTGAGAAGGATCTGCAAATAAATGTAAATCCAGCCCAACATTAATAATGCTAACCCTAAGTCCAACCTTAACATTGACTATAACCCTCATTAAAAATGGTAATTTGTTAAAAAAAACTAAAATATTGAGGCGCCACATCCACCATATATCTGCCTATAATTTTTATTTTAACGTGTTTCATAGATTTTGCTTCCTCAGGAACCATAAAACATCTAAAAGAATATTAATGAATCTCATCAATCTAAGCACGTATTAGGACAATCTGTCCATTTTTATTATTGAAAAATGGGTCTTACACATTGGAATAGGGACAGAATTGACACTATTCACATGTTGACACAATTGTGTAAAAAATGAACGATATATTTCATGTATGTTTTTTTTAAATGTTTCAATAAATCATGGTTTTATTAAACAATTGATGTTGTATATATATAGTGGTGCCTTAAAAGTTCCTAAAAAGTTCAGTAAATAAATTTAGGCAATTTACTGTAACCCTAACTTTAAATCTAACACTAACCCTGATTCTTAAGTTTTAGTTCTTTCCTAAAACTATACCCAAGGGCCTGTGTCAACCGTTTTGGGTTTGTGTTGATGGCCCTGGACATCATCTTGAGATGCTTCTGAGATCATTCAAAATTCAGAGACATTTCACCTGCAGTTCACCTTGACCTGAATCTGACCTGCTTTGAGCAACTATTGCATCTCAATAGACTTGTATGAGAATGACAAATCAGTTTAAAGCATACAAAAGCCCATCAAACACTTTTATGAATGCTAACCCTAACCTGACCAAGTCCATTATAAAAACCACTAAAACCACCCAAAATCACCTGCATTCATCCCATTACCGTCATTTTTTAAGCCTTTTGACAAAAAGTTTGCATAAAATTGTGTAAAATAAAAATTTCTGTACAGCAAAAGATTACTCCATTCGCTCATGCCTACTGATCTTAAACAACTGGTTTGTAAATAAACATGAATAGGTAATAAGATATCATAAAAAGCTCTTTTTTTAAAACTGTGAATCTGAAATTCTCTCAACCATTCCCTCCTGTGAATTAATTACTGCCATTGAAACACATGGATCTGGAAGATTCCCACATGGGAATGTTTGTGGGAATGTCTGGTTCCTTGTTGTAAAAATGCTTATTTATATAATCTTTTATTATTTTTCTTTTAAATTGTTAGGTGCATTTTGCAGGATAGTCATTACAAAACGCGTTCCACCCTTCATTTATTACAACTGAGTAAACTTACCTCAACGCCTATGGAATGCCGTCCATTTTTATCTGACGTGAGCTTGGCTCAAATATTTGCGTAACTCACACAAACATCGACAGGGCACAGTCAAAACTTTCACTGAGGTGCTCCCTGTCCCTCTCCTCCATCAGACACAACAGGACGTGGTATGGCGGCCATGATTGTCATGACAACCACTATTTGTATGTTGACACAAGTCAGACATGTGGAGAATTAGAGCTGCATTGCGATGGAAGGAAGGCTTTGCAGATCTCAGGATATATAGAGGAGCACTGTAGTTATTCTGAGTTCCTGTCAGGAGTTGGATGAGGGCCAGGATCAAATCATTGTTGTTTACTTTGGTGTGTTTTTGCAGGAATTTTTTAGATATTTTCCAGGCTCCCTCCTGAACATACTTCAGAAAACTACACCGTGACAACACAACTCCCTAAAAATTATTTTAATACTCCATGTTACTCTCATGATTCTTTCCATTGACAATCATTGCCCTCGTTTTCTTCAGGGATTACAGGGACTGTTATTAAAGAAGAATCCCGCCAATGGGGTTACAATGGGAAATAAATACCCTACTGTATTCAAAAGAAAAAACTTGCTGGGGTTAAGTTTTCAATGTGTAGTTTTTTTACATGTAAAATCACATTTCCTGATATACTAATAGCCAATTGCATGTGGCTCAGTGGCTAACCAACCACTATTAGGGTAGCTCAGTAGTTACCCAGCCACTATCACGATGACTTAGTGGCTAACCAGTCATTAGCATGTGGCTCAGTGGTTAACCATCTTGCTTTTGCAACATTAGGGTTCTAGGTCCAAATTTCACCCCTGTCCTAAGCGGTTTCTTCCCATATCCCCAAAACATACTGGTAGGTTCATTGGGTATTCCACAAAATTGACAGTGTTCATGATATATAACTATGGCACACACATTAGGTTGTGAGCCCCTGTGAGGGTCATTTAGTGACATGACAATGTGATATGGCAGCCAGAAAATGTTGCCTATTCTGAGTGTGTTTTGACATTCTGCACCAGGATTTGCTGGAATTGGCATGATCTCCAGGTAAGAAATATTGCAACGCTATCTTGGAAAAGAAAAAAAGATTATATTGCAACGCATTCACAGAAAATGTTTTGTGTAAAAAAAATTTCTTAAAATAGCATGGCACCAAAGATATGGGAAAATAGAGCTTATATTGTATTAGTTACATTCAACTGGGCTTCATCAAGTTGAAGACATTTGTACACCTATTGAGTTCAATAAATGCTGCCGTATATATACCCACACAGGTACCACCAACACCCTAATCCAATCATCCCTATTTTATGTACAGCGCTGCGTAATATGTTGGCGCTATATAAATCCTGTTTAATATTAATAATCTAGTAATGTGACAAGGCAGATTGTCCAAGAACAGCAGGAGAGGTGTAAATTTGTGCAACCACCCTGTTCTAGTTTCATAATTCCATCCTTGGTGTCAGGAAGTCTGTGGGGCTGTGTACATTGAGGGTTTAGCACCTATGCAGACTTCCTGACACCAAGAATGGGGTTATGAAACTAGAACAACTTTCACACAGTTCATCTGGTTCTTGGTTGGTCAGCATCTGCTTTCTCACAATACATTGTGATTGGATCAAGGTGTTTGTGCTACCTATGTAAATAGAAATACTGGAATATTTTTT
Source organism: Pyxicephalus adspersus (assembly GCF_032062135.1). NCBI lineage: Eukaryota > Metazoa > Chordata > Amphibia > Anura > Pyxicephalidae > Pyxicephalus > Pyxicephalus adspersus. The sequence continues at coordinate 138,166,999 of NC_092862.1, forward strand.
CTTGGCACTCATTAGAGCCAAAAAAGAGCCTTGAAAAAGTTAGAACTTTCACAGAACTTTCAAAAATAAAAAAAGGGTTGCTTACCTAGCCTGGTCCTTCCCCTTGCTGTGCATAGGGCAGCATGGTGGCTCAGACGTTAACACTTTAGGTCCCAGGTAATTTCGGTCAGAACGCTAACAACATGGAGTTTGCAGGTTCTTCCCATGTCTGTGTGGGTTTTCCATGTTTCCTTCCACATTCTAAAACATGCAGTTAGGTAATTGGCTTCCCCCCAAAATTGATCTTAGACTGTAATAAAGACATATGACCATGGTAGGGACATTAGATTGTGAGCCCCTTTGAGGGACAGTTAGTGATATGAGTATGGACTTTGTACAGCGCTGTGTAATATGTCAGCGCTATATAAAACTGTGTAATAATAATAATGACACCTAGACCAGGTTGATGTAATCTTTCTGGAAAGATCTTGGAGAGTGTGGAGTAGTCCAAAAATTGATCAAAAACAACTTTGTCAGCATAGAAAAAAAAGATAACATAATCAATGACTTATCTATTGGAAAGAGGAAAAGAAATAAACAGGAAATCTTGCCTGCAGTGTGGTGTCACCTATCGAGAATGACTTGGCGTCCTTGAGAACTCGGAGCCCGGGCCGAGGCTCACGTATCCTGCTTTATAAGCAGCTTCTGCTGTCTGTGATCCCTCCAGGCTTTGATATTGGCTTTTTACTGCTGGGGTAATAGCAGCTAACAGCTTCTTTTACTTTGTAAGCGGATATTAGTATGGGTCCTTTTGTGTTGATATTCTTGCCTGTTTCTTTCACAAACAAATATAAAGGCCAAATAAGGTGGAACTCCACATAAAATAAACTGCATATGAGGCATGAGGCATGAGAAATACAAGGACTAAACTCTGGCCTTACCTCATTTTTGCACAGTTGCACCTCTCCAGTATTGATATTGCTTACTTTGATTATAATCAATCTAATGTGCATAAGAATCTGCAGCAAGTCAGTTATAGCCAACCTCATTTTCAGGTTGAAGGATGTCCAGCATCATCCAGCCCTCTCCATCGGTCTGATTGTCTCTGGCTCTTTTCATTCATTGGATTTCAGCCTTTTCAATCACATTTGGACATTACCTAGAGTGAAGTGCATGCTCCTTCACATTGACACCCACCCATCAAAGTATTTTTAAACTTTAAAAATTCTTACCAAAATCCAGCCAAAAGCTTGCATCAAGTCTGTGAGCTCCTCGGGGGAGGAGCAGTGAAGCAGGGTGCTGTGTATTCAGGAAGTTATATACAATAGCTCCTCCTACTGGTCACAATCTGCATTGCATAGAGAGATGTGCAGGAATGAAGGGAATGCTGGGTTCAGCTTTAAACCATAACTCATTACCTTTTGTATCTTTAACTTCACTCATTCTTCATTTCCTTGGTAATCCAAACAATTACATTGTACCTTTAATCAGAACACATTATAAGCACTTTGCTTGTGACAGGTCCCCTTGAAAGTTCTCCTTTCTGAATTTGTCTCCATCACCAGCAACAACTTGTACATAACTCATAAAATCCACAATGGCTGGATATGTGTCTAGGCAGGTGGAGGCCCGGCGTCTCTACCATCCATGATGTAATATGTTCATTTTATTAGGATTAGGTCATGCTGACAGCCATCACTTATCTTATAGATGGAAATCCCCTTACGCATTGCACACAATTCTATGCAACCTGCAGGAGACCAGGGCAACCAGTCACAGTTCTTATCAGTTCAAAACTATCTTCTGATTGGTGCTTTGGGTTACTGTCCTCTGCACGGTATTGCACTTTATTGCATAGATTTGGCACATGAGAGTATTTCTGTTTATTTGCTGCATATAAGGAGCAAGCAGGTGGAAGAAAAAAGTCAGGTAATGTGTTAAAAATAATAATACAATATATATAAACTATTTTATTTATTATAGTCTGGACTAATTAATTATTGCAAAGTGCATTACAGTTCACTATTCTTCTTTTAGCCAGTTGGTGGAGCTGTAGACAACTTTTCACAAGTTTTTACGTTTCTTCTTACTACTTACAAGAGATCAAAAGCTCAAGCAGGACCTTACACACATAAGTGAATGAGCTTCCCCCTTTTTTTCCCTCTAAAGCTGTTTGGATCATCCTGGTCATCCTAGGCCATTTTTAAGTCCTCTTTATAGATCTGTGTCAGTATTAGTATATTTTTCATAGCCACCAAAAATGGGACATGTGACACCAGAAGCAGAGGGAAAGAAAGTTGCACAGCTCAGGCCCTGTCCAACCCTCATGTGGGAAGCTCTGTGAAATCTGGCTGCAGAAGATTACATAGACCTCTGACTCGTGTTCATTTAGCAACCTTTTTGACTTTAGCACACTTGCAGTATTTCCTATAACGTTAACAGCTCACTGACTGCCTTCCATCATGCATGGGATTGATTTTCTGGTTTAAATGGAATATATGGATCACATATATTACTGTTACTAACAGGTCTACCTAATATATGTATGCTATAAAAGTTCAGTTATACTACTTACTTTACCAGCTTTGCCAGCCTTCATACAGCTTGACTTTTAACTAAATCTGACACATCAGGAATATTGCAGAAATCAACAGATTTACTCTCTGATCAGATAGATTGTTCAGACTTGATTAGAATATGGCAAATTAATACAGGTCAGGGACAGAATCCCAAATCACCTGCACAGAGGATGGCAATCACAGGTAATCACCATTGGCCTGTAGTATGCAGTTCCAGCTTCTACCATTAGAGGGCAGGAGCTTGAACAAAACTTGATGTAAAAAATAGGACAGAGGAAAGTGTTACATTGTACCAAGGAATTGGTATTATGAATCATTCACACATTTAAATATATGCTTCAGGAATATTTAATTTATTTTGATAATTTACTTGAAGACAGGAACATATAGGGGCCCTGTCCATACCAAGATGCCCCTCTATATAATGACATAATGAACATGGCATGGTATGTAAATAAGCTGCTTATTTGCACTGTAAGTTAACAAAGGAACCAAGGAGACGGGAAAACATGTGAAACAAAACCTAAAGCTCCATCTTCTGGCTAAAAAGGGGAATGCAATAAATCATATGCAAAATTTCCTTATACGCTTCACTAATAACATTTTATTCTGAGTCCTGACCAACATAAATAAAACATTTTTTTTTGGCATTTCATAATTTATTTTGCATCTTCTTGTCTTCACCATTATTTTCACTTTATCAAACTTGACTACACTGGACTACAAATTATTAACCACATGGGGTCATTCTGTGTTTTGTTGATCTTTGTACAGAGGCCCCATATATCCACACAAAGACTAGCCTGTATGGGTTCCTCATTCCTCCTGTCTCAGGAATGTCGCTGACTCCACCCAATTCACACTGATTGTTGTTATACACAAAACACAACATATGTTACCGAACATATGCTGCACATTCACTTACTGCTGTTGACATAGCTTTGGTCTGCAGCTTATATTTATATGTTTTCTTTTCGTCTGAATCAATGCACAATTTGGTAATCCCAATATAGAGGAAAAATACAATAATGTAAAGTTATGGGAGACCTAAAGTCCTGACATTAAGAATTAATAAAGACCAATAAAACACAATTTTATCTGAGTAATATACACATTTATGTGTTTTCACTTTGTTGGCTGGAGTCAATCTGTGCAGAGACTGCTGGTGTTATTCCTGGCTGAACACTAGAGGGCAGCAGAGTGACTGCAATGACCGCTTCCCACATACAAGAAACTCCATGTCCCATGATTCCCTGCATTGTGTAACATAGATGGGGGTGTTACATTTGTAGTCTTAGCTCCCTACAGCATAATAATGTGGCTACAAATGAAGACAATCTGAACGGAGCATGAATTGTATTTACATTTTCATGAATTGTAATTGTATTTAATTTATTTCTTTATCAGTAAACAGGATTTATATAGCGCCAACATATTATGCAGCGCTGTACATTTAATAGGGGATTTAAAAAAAAATTATACAGCAATGAATATGATTTTCAGTAAATGTTCCCTGCAGGTGAATTGTACATGTGTTTTAAATAACAGTGATTGATTCGCCACCAGAGAATGATAAAAAACACTTTCACTGCTATATAAACAGTCTAAAAATGAGGTTTACAAAGGACTTTAAGACTAATAAAGTTCTGAAATTCTTGCCGTAAGAGTTTTACCTTGTTTCATGAAATCTGTATAAACTTTATATAACCTGCACTGCCCCCAGCACACACCAACATGCAATATGACACTATCACAGCTGCAGTTAGGAGGGATAATGAGTCTGATTTATTAAAGCTCTCCAAGACTGGAGAAGATACACCTTCATCAGTGAACCTGGGTGATCCAGCAAACCTAAAATGGACCTGGTCCAGGATTGAAAACGTTTGCTAAAAAATAGCAAATGACCTTTAAGAAATCCATTCCAGGCTTGCTGGATTACCCAGGTTCACTGATAAAGGGGTATCTTCTCCAGCCTTGGAGAGCTTTTTTAAATCAGGCCCCATTGCATTGTACACTTATTCCTCAAACTTTTCCCTTTTCCATAATTTAAATACTCGCTGCATTCGTCCTGATTTGCAATGTCATTTGGTTCATCCACACAGCTAAAGGGAACTTAGATTAGAAATCACCATAGGCGATTGTTCCTTACCATCTGTCTAGCGGTCCTTCAAAACCATATAGTGATACACTGTGCTGGATCACCAAATAACCAGCAGGAATGACCCCCCACCCCTTTCCCCTGTTGTTTTCTAGTAGAGAGGACGCAATGGGGTTCCTTCTGCTCATTCTCTATAGAACAGAACAGCGCCATCTGTAGTGCTAGTTCATTCTAGAGGATCAATAATCAATCAAGTATAAAAAGGCTTCCATCCTCAGTTATTCCACCCCTATAAGAAGCTCTAGTCCTGTGTGCAGAACTGCCCGGCCTCTTGCCGTATTCCTGACAGAACAGTCTGCAGATTATTAAGAATGGGAAACAGTTTGGTGTAAATAAAATGTTTTTTCAGGAATTGCTTGAAGGCGCAGAGCCGGGTGAATGCTGATTCGGGGAGACAGCGAACTCTAGAAGTGAGCTCATATAGCCTGCGGTGAACCTGGCAAATGGCATCAATATCAAACCTAGCTGTGGATCATATCGAGCATGAAATCTCCTCTAGTAACCCAGTAAGCAGACATTACACATACAGATCATTGTGATGTATTAAAAATAAATAAATGCACACTCACAGCAAAACTGAAATTATAGATAGCCAGTGCTGTGTAGATAGGTATAAGACACGCCTTCCCACATGAGCATATGCAAATAATGACTTTTCGAAAGTCGCCGAAAGAGCACTTGGATTGGAAGACAATGGAGCAGCTGGGGCCACACTACAAAATGTGCAAGTAAATTAGGAAGATGCAAGAAGCCCCACTGCCACCTCTGAAGGTCAGTAGTCAGTATTTGCCTAGAGTTAGACCCCCAACAACCATTTGGGGGACAGGTTGTTGGGATAAGGCTTTGAAGGGGCATAGCAGGAACAGAAGGAAGGGGGCACACGCTCACTGTTCCCCTTTTCCTGGACACTCAGACTCTATGCCTGCACATGGGTCTGGTTTCAACACTAAAGAGGAACCCCCATGCTATGCACAGCTTTAAGTTATAAAATGATGGCACCTTTCTTTCTTTCTTTCCTTTTATTATTATTACAATATCTTGTGACACATCAGGAATCTATTCATGCAGATGATGTTACAAAAAAGGCCCTAAATATTTAGTCCAAGTGTGTCCAACAGTGTTCTTTCTTTATTCTTTTCCTTCCATTCCTTCACTTCTTTATTGTTTCCCCTTTCTTTCTTTCTTTCTTTCTTTCTTTCTTTCTTTCTTTCTTTCTTTCTTTCTTTCTTTCTTTCTTTCTTTCTTTCTCTCTCTCTCTTCTTTCTTTCTTTCTCTCTCTCTCTCTCTCTCTCTCTTTCTCTTTCTTTCTTTCTTTCTTTCTTTCTTTCTTTCTTTCTTTCTTTCTTTTCCCAAATATATTAATATTATTACCATATCTAGTGACACATCAGGAATCTATTCATGTAGATTTGTAACGTTGCAAAAAAGTCTATTTTAAAAGCTGCACGCCCCTGGGTATAATGCAAAGCTTGAGTCAATTTTCTGCAAACATTCCAAATCTGGAATCCTTCCCATGACATATAATGCCTAGATTATACACTTCACATGTAACATGCTAATCACACATCTGTCACATGATAGCCGACACGCAATCCTTATCTACAATGTGCCGTTTGTTGGTGATGGCTCAGTGATTGTAGAAGAGATCTCTGATACTTATTGATGAAAGTATTTGTGAAAGTATTGTAAGGCTTTCCATACTCAGCCAATAGAAATCTCCCTAATATACAGCCATTTCTTTATTATATCACAGAGCTGAAGGTCACAACTGCTACATATTGTGATGCTGCATCTCTGCACTCCGTGTTCTGTATAAAAATACAATCGTAATACAGTGACTTATTGTTCAGGGGATTGAAGGGGATTTGTCAGCAAGAAAAGAACATTCCAATATGTATTGGTTCATTTTATACCATTATTTAGCTTTTGCCTAGTTGGTGAGTAATGATTTATTGTTCATTTGTAGAATGTATAACACAAAAAGATTCAGCGGAGATCTAATAATATTATAGTATATTATATATGGCTATCATTCTGTCCTATGAAAGTGCAGCTCTAGATTTTTCACCATTTCCTGTTTTGTCAGTGAAACAGTAAGTATGAGATATTCTCCATAAAATATATGTAAACAAAGTCACTGAAATCCCAAATAACCAAATCAGCAGAAAAGAAAATTAAAAAATAAAAATAAAAACATTACTAATTGTTATACAATCAATGAACTCTCATAAGGGCAGAGTTCTGCTGCAGGCTCAGCTGCAGTCCTAACCTCTTCCATTCAAGTGAATAGGAGAGGTTGGGAATACTTTTAGGAATAAGTGGCAGAATGCAGTGCAGTTTCCATGCTGCTTTGTAGCACTGAATTTGATCTTTGAAGATTTGCGTCACAGCTGTGTGCAAATCTGTTTACCTGCAGTGCATTTTGCCTTTCCCTGCCACCTGGGAGATGCCACCTGCACAGTTCTGCAAGACTTCAAAGAGCCCCAATGTGTTTTCTGACATGATTTTCAATATTTTAAATTTGTTTTAATCATTTTTTAATTTTATCTACACATTGCAAAAGAATTAAATCTGACCATCCTTTTTTGCTGTTGACCTTCTTCTTGCTCAGTCCCTGTCTACCAATTGTGTTGTAAACCAAAAGTGACTACAAATGGCCATATCCGCACACAATATACAGGTACTGGCCACTGTTGTCCCCACCTTGAAAAATAGCATGCAGCTAATGCTGCAGTGCATGTAGGTAATGATTGCCAAGAGGTGGCTGGAAATCAACGGACCTGATAAGCTAAAAATAATTACAAAAATAAAACACTGAAAGATGAATATAAATTGAGCATTAAAACATAAAAAAATGTTTTAAACAATTAATGATGATAACAAAGCAATTAACAAATTCAATCCTATTCAGGGTTTACGTACAATGGGCGACATTTGACATACAATGAGTATTAAAGATTCTGATGTTCTGCAGGATTTTTTTTCATTTGGCAATAGCATCACTTGTTTAGGCTCACCCTAGGGTGACAACACTCGCTCTCTGTCTACCAAATGCTCCCCTGCGTTGTCACTCGGGTTGTTTTTAAAAGAAGAACAGGAAAACATACATTACATTCACGCAGCCAGTGTCCTTGGACCCCAGCACCACAAGGCAGAAATGCTAACCATTTACCCACCACCTCCATGTGCAATCTTTTAGCTTGTGCTAAAATCATCAGTACAGGTGAAAATAGGACAATTGTTTATTATATACATCATTTCAGCAAATCAAATGCCATATTGAGGGTGTACATCTTAAACAAGCCATTACATGTCATGTTGTCCTTCAATAGTGCTAGGAAAACCTTTCTGTGTCCCTATTATTCAGGAACAGTTGGCAACAGTGGCAAATCCACCCCCCTTTCTTTAGTCCCAAGTCTGTTATAATGAGATAATTCACAGCCCCAACTGCTAAACTATAACATATGGGTGCTGAAAAGCAGAACACAATTCATTTTTGATTCAAGACATGTGTGCAGCACAGCAGCTCAGCCATACAGTAAGTGTGCAGTGGAAGGGTCCACCCCCTGCAGTGGAGGGAATGGTCTGGCCCAAGCTCTGCACAAGGGCACTAGGTACCATCAGTGGCATTGTAGTGCCAGCTTGCAGGGGGGTCTCCTTCTATCAGAACCCAGCTGTGCATGACATACACAGGAGGTGCCAGCAGCAGCACAGAGATGGGGATGGTGATGGGGAAGTGTATCTGCAGCAGTGACTCATGAGGAGGAGGACAAGGAGGAGGAGGCAGCAGCCATACACACACTCTGCACACACATTGCACACACATCCAGCACTCCAGCAACGTGCAGAGCCCAGCACTGCAAGGTAAGCCCCATGCCAGCGCAGCCTAGCAGCCCCTATGCTTAAAACACATCTGAAGGTGCCAATTCCCCAGCTTGAGGTTGGCATCTAGATGACCCTCTGCAGGGATCTGGTACCCTTCCTGGCTCCCCTTTGCCTTCTGCAATCACGTTTTACACCAAAACAAAAGGCATGGGCAGGCTTTTGTTCCAGTTGTCAGGCTGCTGAGTGTCTGCAGATGGCACATCAATGGAGGGGGACGTTGTACAGCATGGTGGGCTGTCAGTGCCAGGTGCATGGCAGCCTGTGTACCTGTCAATGAACATGTCTGCTGGGCTGCACAGGAGCCTTGTCTGAGTATTGCTGCATACTGTATAGGCAATGCCTGCTGCTGCTGGTACAGTAAGGGGCTGGCTGAGCCCTGTGTGTGCTGGAAGGAGAGCATGTCTGCAATCTCAGATTTATGTAACAATCTTTCCATGTTTGCTGCATGCTTTGCTACAATGTCTGTCTATTATGCATCCTTATACACGAATGTATACGAAATATATTTATGTGTTTATAAATAGAGCTGCAGATATTTTGTGTTTTTGTATGTATGGGTAGTTATATATTTTTTATTGTAGAAAATTTATCTATCTATCTATCTATCTATCTATCTATCTATCTATCTATCTATCTATCTATCTATCTATCATGCACACATGCTGCATCTAATCAGATATGTACAGATAGATATATTAAAGAGAGGCTAAGATATTTATTTATTTACACAGTATGTATGCCATAAAAAAAAACAATATATATATATATATATATATATATATATATATATATATATATTGCACACATGCTTGCATCTAATTAGATGTTTACAATATATATATATATATAAATATATAAATACATAATGCATACATACTGTGTATATAAATATATATCTCAGACTCCTTCAGCCTCTCTTTAATATATCTATCTGTAAATATCCAAATAGATGCAGCATGTGTGCATTATATATATATAGATACACAAATATGTAACCATACACACATGCTGTATATAAACGCATGCTCACTATAATATGTGTGTATCTCTCTCTCACCCTCTCTGTACATTTATTCATATATGTATGGTGCATGCATACATACTGTATATATACACATCATTTTCCTTCTTCCTCTCTATCTCTCGCTCTCTCTCTATATATATGTATATATATATATGTGTGTGTGTGTAATAATACATACACCACACATGAATTCATAATCTTCACTGACGCTGAAGCAGTGTATATACAAATAATATTACAATATCAAGTTCTATATATCATGCAGTGTTATTGCTAGAGGTGAGCATCTCTTCCATTAGATGGTTGGCGATTGCCAGTTGTTAACCATTTCTCCTCTAGTAAATCCTTCTCTTCCTTTGCTCAGTCGCCTCCCAGCAGCAGTGTCACTGAGTCGGTTATCATTTATCTATCTCCAGGTGAAGGAAAAAGATTATTGGTGGCGCATGGTGCTGGGAACTCTGTGCTCCATGCAGTGTAGGAGTAGCGCGCAGAGGAGTTTCTGGATGGGAACTGATCATGTCTGCATTTTAGTTGCTTCATTAAATTAGCCATCCTCCTGGGCATAGGAGCCCCAGCTCCATCGTGGTGTAATATCGCTTCAGCATTAAACATGTATTTCTTTTTCTTTCTCATTGCTGGCTCTTCAGAATTATTGATTGTGGGGTTGAGTTTCACAATTCTATAGTCTTTGAACACAAACAATGGAAGACATGGAGTTACAGGATTGTGTAGAATAGGCTAATCAGTCATGGTTTTGTGGAAGGGTCAGGCTGTCGCCTAGGACAGCAGAGTATTCTGGGGTGGTAGGATATGCTCCTGTCTGTTCAGATTTTACTTGAAATCTTGTAAAACTAAGTGAAAGATATTCCAAAGGGCTAGTGCACATGGGCTGATTTCTACTTTGAATTTCTAATCTGATAAAATAAATTGAATCTAAAGTGGACCTAAAGGGAAATCAGCAGTAGACCAGAGACTAATGTTTGGAATTCTGATTGGTAAACATCAATAGAGAAAACTCAACTCATGTCCTGTGATAATGAAGGTGAACTCGGAAGCAATAGTTTGACCTTCCTGGAATACATATGCAATAATTGTTGTTGGAAAGGATCTTTCACGATCTTTTCCAACGATGCAAAACAGATTGGTGTACATACAGCACCATTCTGCTCTATAGAGAGGGGAGGGGGAAAAACAACAGAGTGGCACCCCACTGCGCTCTATCCCCTTCACTTGTATTACAATCATTCGTCGTCCGTGAATCTGCCAGGTTGGTTGTTCTCCCTGAGCCGATTATCGAACAAGAACCATTGCACGTGCGTACATAGCCTAAATCATATAGATGGTTGTGAAATCTTTTGGCAGGTAAAACAATCAATAGTGATGTAAATGAATTATGCATTTTTTATGTTTAGGTTGAGTATTACATTGAGGTGCCAAAAGTTTGGAAGGTGGTTGAGTGCAAGTATCATCCAAATGTGCCTTTTTGAAGACTCCACTAAGCATTCTAGTTCATGCCTTAGGGAAGGGATGAAAGTTGGTTTGCACCTTTGTAAACTTGTAAAAGGAAATAATTGACCTACCTGTAGAATTTTTGGGTGTATGGTGGCACCAGACGGGATTCAGTATCTGTATATGTCAAACTATAGGGCCCTGACCACAAGGATTCTCATACAGATAGCTATTGGGACTTTGTCTGGGCCCTGGGGGGAAAAGCTCTGCTGAAGAGTCTTACACAGAAATATTTGGTTCCAAACTTTAATTGCAATCAGTTACAAGTATACAGCCAGCACAAGCTGCCGGATTTGGACTCTCCTTACTCCAGGGATTTTGGCGGTTATATCGGCTGTAGAACTGCTTTTGGAAATTTTACTGGTCCTGACAATATGCTGGTGGTACATTAACATTGCAAAAATCCCATTGGGTACAACAGCATATATATATATATACACAAAATGTCACAAAAACATTGTAGATTCATATTCCATCCAAGTTTCATTGTTCACAAGTGAAGAAAGACAAACCACAGAGGAGCAACCTTGACACTTTTTGCCTCCTATTAGGGCCTAATTATGGATAAATCTGATGATTAAGACCCCCTTGGGGCAAAAGGCGTCAATGTTGCTCTTCTGTGACTTCTATTATTTACTCATGAATCATAAAACTTGATGGAATACAGATCTACAGTGTGTGGTTTTGGACTATTTTGTATAGTGGATTTTACCCAGAACAAGCCTTCAAATGACTGGTGTGTGCTATCTTTTTCACAGGGGACGTTAAACTTGTTTTTCTTTTTTTAGCTACATCTGTATTTCCAACAGCACAAAAGTCCAACCCTGTAAATGCAATAGCTGTATACTTTTTTAGGTAGCAAATAACGTTGGGAAAAACATTTTTCTTGCAGTAGACCCATTTCACAAGGAGCTACTCATCATACACATATGCCATCTCTATAGTGACATTTACAGTATTTTCAGACCCACAATGAGCTTCCGTGGTCTGCAAAAGGCTTTTCTATGGTCCCAGCCTCTCCAATTGCGAACTGTTGGAATGGTTTGCAGCACAGTTTGCAAAAACCGGCATAACAGCCATGAAATTGTTGCCCGAGGACTTGCACCGGAGCCAAAAAAATCTTGTTGCCCATGGTGCAGTTTGCCTATTCTAACTGCTATGTAGTTTCACGCTGCGGGGCCTGAAGTGCTTAGCCTGCACTGGTGGTACTAAAATATGCAGGAATTTGAGGCATAGGCTTCAGCAGTTTTTGACCAGTTGCCACCATTATGGAGCCATGCAGGATGGCGGCTTCACATGCAAAAACCTGGAAAATGTCATGTGGATGGTTTAATTTCTTTTAGGCAGGCTAGCTCCTGATGTGATCAAATCTGGCCTTCTGCTTATTTCCAAAACAAATCTGCTTCATTGGGTCCTAACAAACATTCCAGAGTCATTCAGTGTTACATTTGGTGGGTCACACCATCACGCAGACTTATCAGAAATTGTTTGCAGGAGATTTTTCCAGATTTTGTTGAAAATCCTCTTAGGCTGACTCCAGCTTTGGCCACAACGGAACCAATAAACCATCCAGCTGTCACAGGGCCAACATAGCGTTGGTATGTGATTTTTGTTTGCCCTTTTTTTAACGGGATGTTGGTTGTATTTTTGGAAATGCCTGGGACTGTGGGCACATTAGGGCTCATAGATAGAGCCACATGTTGATTGGTGCTTGTTTTGTGTCTAGATGGCCGTAAAAGTTTATACCCAATATGTTATTAATAAATATTATTTATTAAACATGATTTATATTGCGTCAACATATTACACAGCGCTGTACATTAAAATGATATTGCAAAAGACAGATAGATACAGACAGTGGCACAGAAGGAGGGGAGGACCTTGTCCCAAAGAGCTTACATTCTAGGAGGTGGGGAAGTAAACACAATATGAGTATGTTTTCTGCTTTTATCATGTCAGCCAATGCATGTTAAAGAATAATGCAAGCTAAGCCAAAAGAAAGCAAGCAAATTATTAAACTTTTATTATTAAACAGGATTTATATAGCGCCAACATATTACGCAGTGCTGTACATTAAATAGGGGTTGCAAATGACAGACGAATACAGTGACAGTGACAAAGGAGGAGAGAACCCTGCCCTGAAGAGCTTACAATCTAGTAGGTGGGGGAATTAACACACAATAGGAGGGGAGATATAGAATAGTCGGAGGTAGTGACGGTTCCAAAAGACAGAAGAAGACGGGTAGGCAAGTTTGAAAAAATAGTTTTGAGAGCTCTTTTAAATGAGCAGAAAGTAGGAGCAAGCTGAATAGGACGAGGAAGACCATTCCAGAGAGTCAGGGTAGCCCTAGAAAAGTCTTGTAGTCCTGCGTGTGATGAGGTTATGATTGAGGAAGTCAGTAGTAGGTCATTGGAGGAGCGGAGAGAGCGGCTAGGGAAATGCAAATGCAGTGGGTTGCATTAAAAAAAACCTGAACCAGGAACAAGATTCTAGATGTTCAAAGTTTCACAGCAACTACCGGTAAAAAGAATGAATTCTACTGAAATTTGAGTTGTACAAAATGAATGCAGAGGACCCATCAGTTATTTTGGAGAGCATATGGCAAATATGACTTTTGTCATATTGCCTAAAATTCACACTGAACACCTGTAGACAGGTACACTTGAACATCTACTATACAAATAGATAAAACCTTTTGTTTTTTTAGATTTTTTTTTTTTTTTGCTATTGATGATTGTAGAGATTTTCTTTCTACTTTCTGTCCCACAGAAACAGCAGAATGTAAGAACAGATCTCTTCAAGCTGATTAGAACAGGAGATTTCCCCTGACTTCCTGTTCGTGTGACAATGTTGGATTTCCCACCACAAATGGAGAAGGTGAATCTCCCAAGTGGTAACACAAAAAAACAATTGAAACATTTGCTATTATGGTTTCTAAAAATTGGCCATGACGCACTAGTGATCCACCCATTACTTCCTTGTTGGCAAGCCAGCATTTTCCTTGTTTTACGGTGATCTAATTGTTGCAGTGTTGCCCCCAAAAAACAGGATTACTGGCATGATAGGCTGTTAAAACATACAACATTATAAAAAACAAATTCCCAAACTAATTTTCACTATTTTTTCACAAACTGAACCCTTCTGTCCCCCCATATGCCAAGGACTTGGCCATCTTAGCCTCTGTTTACATCTGTGGTTGCCACGGTGATGAGTTTGCTAACAGCGATAGGCACCCAGGCCTTCATTGACATGTACAGAATGTAAATAAAGGTTTGATAAAAGATTTTAAAACATTTATCGGACATTTCTAACCTGAGTTTTCTCTTGGGTAAATGTTAAATCGGTGGGTTTGGTTCCACTTTTAATCCTGTGCTAAATACATCTGTAAACAGCTAATTATGTCTGTACTTTGGGTTAATTCACTGCTGCACAAGAAAGTTCTATAGTTTTATTGTTAGTCTGGGAGAGAGAAAGATGAAGCTCGCCTCTATGACGGGTTTAGCCCTTTAGCTAAATGTGACTTCATTAAAAGCTTCAACCTTCAAAGAGGCAGCAACTCCTATTGATGGTTTGAGGCCTTGTATCACCATAGCGAAAGCCGCTTTACATTGTTTAACTTTTCCCTTGAAATGGTCACACCCAAAAAGCTGAGTGACAGGACATAGGTGTGAAAGTTTCAGGCCTGAGGTGAAAAACACATCTGGCAGCTCCCTTTGCTGCTGTGCACCCAGAAGCAGCAAGCCGCATGACAGGTAACCAGATTTGCACATGGCTGTGGCCACGGTGCAAATGTTCAAGTAATATTGAGCAGCCAAAAAAGACTTTTGGGAACTGCTTTAGGATCCCCTATAGCCTTATGCAAAAAATGGTTCCATCTCTCCCAATCACTTGAACGGGAGAGCTTGGAATCATGATTGAGCGCAATGCAGAATGTTGTGGCTCACCATGGGTCTAAAATGGCCCTAAATTTGCAGTGTTCTTCATAGTAACTAGTTAGAATTCTACTGTTATTGTTCTGTAAGTGTAGGAAATGAAGAACCTGATTGGTGACCCTTTTCCTTCACCCCCTATACAACAAAAAGCATAAACCCATAATGTACCCCATATGACAAGTACATCCTTCATGTCCCTTTTATGATAAGTACCCAATATAATGTCTCCCCTGTTGTCCTCCACATAGAAAGTGCCTACACTTGGGCTGATTACTTAAAAGAATTTAGGTTGCTCACTGATCGAGGTGAATTATTCTTCTAGGGATAATTCACTTAGCTTAGTAAATGTGGTGAAAAATCACTTTGAAAAGAATGCCCAATCACATGCAAGAAAATCCAAAATGCAGGATATTCCCTGCACGTGATTGGATGGTTGAAGTCAGCAGAACTTCATTTTATTTAGAAAGCTAAGTTAAATATACTTTGAAAAGTGATATTTCACTTTGCTAAGTGAACGGCCTAAATTCCAATAGCAAATTAACCCGGTAATGTCCAACACATAATAGGTGCAGATAGCAGGCCCACCACAGAACAGGTGTGGCCATCATGTTACAAATAAAACAAGGGCTGGTATTATGTTCCCCATATGACAAGTGCAACCATCATGTCCTCCATAGTTCCACCAAGTGCAAAGTGGACCTGTTAACCTGCTAATGCCCATTTTATGCATTAAACCAGTTTTAATTAGTCTGCCTACAAGACCTAAGTTGTGAGGAAATGCACAGATGTCACAGATCTTAAAGTATATCCAAATCTAAAACTTTTTATTTTTTTATTTTTCAACCAAGTGGTAAATAAATAAAACAGTTGTCTGGTATTTTTTCATCTGCAACATGTGTCCCATGGGAAGAATAACTTTACTTCCTTTCCTATAGAACTAACAGAAAGTCATTTATTTAAAGTACATTTATTTGAGACAGAACAAATGTCCCAACTGAAAGATTTCTCTTATATTCCACTTCCTGTGACGACTCAAAATTTGGTGATTTCTTTTTGGTGATGTGAATTTTAAAAAATTATATTATTTGGACAGGACTAGACAGATGTCCTACCCTGTCCACATCCAAAATATGAATTAAAAAGTTTCTGCTTTAGATATGCTTTAGCGCTTTAAAGGATTTCCTAGAGCAAACATGACGGCCACCATTGATCTTTCTCATTCTGCCAGTTGCTTGGTTGTCATACATAAATTTCCATTGATTATTTCTTATTCTCGCTTTATCCTCCAAATTTGCTGATCTTTACACTTCTGTGCCATTTACATGAACTGAAATTAAAAACAGTCTCCAACTTGAAACAGAAAATTTTTACAGCTTGGTTCTGAATTATTAACAAGAAATGTAAACTTCTCAGCCATGTAACTTATACACTGCTTTTGTGTTTCAGTTTTCATTGGAAAACAATAGAGAACATCTGACGTTTACTTGTTTTACTGTGTGAAAAGTCATTCCACAAATACGTGTCCATAGGTACTTTGAGCTTTATTATATATAGTTTATGGCCAAGGCATGGTGACCTGTTTTTATGGTTGTAGCAAGCTTTGGCCTTCAGACTTTTCTTTAAGAAGGAAATATTTTTTTTTAGTGTGTTTTGCTTATATTTTATAGAACTCATACAGCCATAAATAAGCCGTAATTAGAAAATCTACTGCCTGACGCTACAGCTACCTTGATAAACATCTCTGATTTTCTTTTTTGTCTCCTGCACAGCCTGTCTCGAAGATTTACTTGAAAGTTGTATAGAACAAGAGACATGTAACAACAGCAATACTTCAAAGATTCATCAAGAAAAGTCAAGATGACTTTACAACTTTGAGGAAACTGCCTTTTTAGACATCATGTACATTGCGCTCACCTGCTGAAATGAACATGATGAAAACAGAAGCTCAAGTCGAGCGTTCGACCCTAAGGAGTGCCTCGCCCCACAGGAATGCCTATAGGACTGAGTTTCAGGCACTTAAGAGCACCTTCGACAAGTCAAAAGCTGATGGAGAGGAAAAACCAAAGGGGGATGGTGAGGTGGTGCAAACCCAGCAGACCCGGGGACGCCGATATGGGTCCAATGTCAACAGGATCAAAAATTTATTCATGCAGATGGGCATGGAGCCAACTGAAAATAATGGAGTGCAGACAAAAAAGTCCAAAGGGACATCATCCCCTCAAAGGAAAGCAAAGCCCAGAGACCTTTTGGAAAAGAAGGAAGTAACGGACATGAAGCTCAAGACTACTGTTTCAGAAAGGATCAGCCGCTTTGACACTTTGGATGGACCTTCCTTTTCCAAGTTTACAGAAACTCGAAAGATGTTCGAACACAATGCCAATGACTCCGGACACCACGGCCGTTATTCTTCAAGGAGTGAAAGGCAGAGGTCTGGCGAACTTATGGATGAAGGCCGTGGAAATAAGTCAAACAGAGGGAGCAGTGATTCTTTGGATAGTCTCAGCTCAAGAACCGAGGCCCTTTCACCAACTGTGAGCCAACTTAGTGCAGTGTTTGAGAACAATGATTCACCAAGTTCTAATAATTTGGAAAAAAATGAGAACCATGAAGGTTATTCAGTAACTGGACATTACCCGCTAAACATCACAACTTCCTCAGTTTCCAATTTTGAAAGCTATGGACAATCGAAGGATGCAAATTCTTGGTCTCCAACAAGGGAAACTGACACGGACAGCGATATTACTCATCCGATGAACAGAGCAATGTTAAGAGAAGATGATCAAATCTCAGTTAAAGAGGTAAAAAGAGAAAGCATTGGCTGCAGTACATCAAACGACCACATAGCACTCAAGAATGACATTGCAGATGGCGCTGACGATAGACACGTCATGAAAAAAGGTGATCATGGGATACAACAAAACAATTTGTCAGAAAACTACACAAATTCTTTCGATAGGACTAAAGCAGAGTCGCCAACAGCTTTTGAAAAAAATGAGATGGCTAGCCGAACCTCCCCTGCTCCGGCGTCCCTTGACGTTGGCACAAGTATAACCAGTGACTTGAATAGTTTGTCTACTGTCCAGTCGTACGATCATTCCAGCTATAATGTTTACAGAGTTCGTTCGCGGTATAATACAGAATGGGAGGAGACAGAAGCTGGGGATGATGATGACAGTGATGAAAATAAGTCTTATGAACCAGACATGGAATATTTTGAGATTCCGGGATTACCAGAAGAAGAAGAAGTTCCAACCCAGAGGAAGATTAAATTTAGTAAATCACCAATAAAAGTAAGCTGGTTTTTATATCTTTATTTATATAGTATGCGCCTCCAGGTGCTGTTTGTGTCTACAGCGCTCACATAATCTCATTCCAATGCTGTAAAAACTACAAGTGTACATTGTTTTACTTGTGCCTCCAAGGCTATATTTATTTGGCCACTGGAGGTGGAAGATTATCCATTGCCTAGCATATGAAGCCTTTGACATAAAAAGAATGGCCCAATAGGTCAAAACAGCTTGATTTGCAAAATATGTGAAACTGTACACCTTTATTGACCCCTTATCTGTGGCTTGGCAGGTGATAAAAGCAGATAAAAGTGAAGGCTGTGTGAAAATCCTACCACAGCAGGAAACTCACCAGCAACAGATTCACTAAAGCTGGGTACACACGTGCAATTTTTGTCGTTGTAAAGGATCTTTCACGATCCTTTCCAATGACAAAGGACTACACAATGCATGAACGGTGCTGTACATACAGCACTGTTCTGCTCTATGGAGAGGGGAGGGGGAGAACAACGGAGCGGCACCCTGCTGCGCGCTCTCCCCCTTCCCTTGCATTAGGATCGCTCGTCGTTCATTGTTCGTGGATCCGCCAGGTTGGATCAATGGACGATGAACGACGCCGACTGTACACACGCCAGATTCTCGCCCGATATCTGGCCGATGCCGATTATCGGGCGAGAAAAATCTTATATGGCATCACTTCTCATGGCTAAAGCTGCGTACACACTTCCAATTTTTATCGTTGCAAATGAACGACAAACGAACGACGAACGGCCGTTTGGCCAAAAATCGTTCGTAAAAAAAGTAACCAACGACGCAGACGAATGAGGATAGTCGTTGGAAATGAACGACCGGACCGGCGGATCGGATTGGACGACGATCGTTGACCATCCAGTCGTTATCTGTATGTACAGGATCGGTGCTATACGATCGTTCGCAGATATCGTGCAGGATCGTTCGTCGTTCGCTTACCAACGATAAAAATTGGAAGTGTGTACGCAGCTTTAACCAGTGCAATGGTGCATTAGTTCTGCTTCCTCTCCAGTAAGCAAGATTCTGCAATCTGGAAAAGCACCAATTTAGGGAAGTGTTTGCTGCATATTGGTTATTCTTCCTCTGGCAGCAGCACAATTGCCTGTTAGACATCAACTTACCTATCAATGAATGTGCAGAAGTATTAGGTGTATAGTGGGGCAAAATGAAAAAAAAATTACATTTCTGCAAATTTATAAACATTTACCCATATTTTCTCACTGACCAACCTACCGCTACTGCTATGAAATCCCAAGCTAGTTATCATATATTCTAAGTTCTCCTCTGCTGGACTACAAACCCAGGGAGATAACACCTTTTTAAATTATAGTGCAGCAGATGCAGGGTGGTCAACTCACTACAACAAGTAAGGAGCTCACTGTATTTATGGCTGAACAATAAGTATTGTTCTGTGTTTACAGCATTTAAGCTGACAGATATATAGGTATTGCACAGATGTGATGATCATTTTATCTTAGCATGAGTTATGCTCAGTAGTGTCCTATGCTGGACTGTAAGAAAAGATTTAGTTGTCAGAGGTTGTCATATTGTGTGTATGTTTTCTTGCTTCTGGCACGCATTTGTGAAGCAGTTGCAGAGGTTTTGGAACAAAATTTTAATCTGGATCTTATAGAGTTGCATCCTGGTTTATTTCATTCCATGAAATTCAGTGTGCAAGCATATGAAAGCAAATCAGAAGCAGTTCAAAGGAAGCCATTTTCCTTGAAAGCACCTGAAAGCATTCTGAGTTTAGACATCTTCCCATCTTCAGATTCACATTTTGATCCAACCTCCTGATTTTAATTGCACCTGAATTCATCATTGGCTGATTGGTTGTTGAAGTCCTTTTTCTATCCATAAAATGAATTTGTGCTTTGCTCATATAGAGCAAAATCCCTGTTCCTATTTACCCTGGCACTTTGGGCTCTGCGCCAATGCCAACTATAATTGGTTTAATTGATATCAGCTATCTCTGTAAGGCTATGTACTCCCCTAAAGCAAATCAGGAACCCCATGTAGTGTGCATAGAGTGAAGGGAACCTTTTAAGAACAAATCCCAGGGGGCGTTTGGCCCGGAACAAACTACCGGCTAGGCCGTATCTGACGTAAAGGCTGGAGTTTGCCGACCCCTGTACTAGATGTTCAGAACTTTCACCAACTATCTTTAAATAATAAATGGACTCATAAGATTAGGCTCTACTGGAGGTAAATATGACAGGTAAATGTAGATAGTGCAGCTCTTTCCTTGCATAGTACCCATCAAATAGGACTATGGAACTTTGCTGGCTGGTCATTGACCGGCCAATACTCTCAAATGTGATATTTTATCTAAAGATGAAGGCTGGTGGGCTAAGTCAGCTCCTGGCTTACTATATGACCTTAGAACTCCAACCTCCAAGGTATAATTCCTGACCCTGGTCCTCTCCTGAAGGACTTTTGGTTGTTCCCACCAACCATTGTGCATTTTGGAACTTCCTTTTAGATAAATAGTCTAACGGACAAAGTGGGAGCCTCCAATAATGCTCACAGCAGGTGTGAAGATTTGGGAACTCAACACAAAAATCTCACCAAAAGAGTCACCAAAAAATAGAATATAGATATCCAACCTTCTAATCATATACTACAAACTCAAATGGGAAAATCTGAGTGGTCCATCCCTTTAGGAAGTTATTGCAGACATTTGATTGGTTGATGTAGAAAATGCCAGTATTTTTCCTATTACAAACATTTCTATACACAAATGTGATAGTGTGTCCTCTCATGTGAGCCAGCTGTTCACGCTGACATCCAACCCATCCATGCAATGTGTTCTGCGGGTTTATAAACAAATTCATTGTGGATCCAATCCATTATCCCTGGCTAGCACAAGAGCTTTGTGTTTTATGGTAATGTTCTGATATTCCTTCTTAGAAGGGCGGAATCTATCTTGGCGTACTGAGCATTCCACTAACATGTTTAGGCCTATTTAACAAGGGAAATGCACGCTGTGACATCTGATGAGAAGTTATCTTTGTGTCTGTTGTGACTACAGTAAACTGAGTTCTAGTTGCTACAGGTTCATGCACTGTGTTCAGCTGTTACACCTTGCATTGCCCTATTGAAGGCTTCTTTAATGTCCTGTTATGGAGATCTAATATTTGATACCAATCAATTTATAATTTATATGAATCACTAAAATCTCATTAGTAGCTTTAACATGGTATTATCATCTGGTGGTCCTGCCATGGTGGTCCTCATTCAGGAACTCCTACTCCAGATGGACAAAGCTTTCTCAGTTGTTCTTATGGGTCATTGCAGCATACATTTTTAGGTCATAGTTCACTGTTGTCACCCACCCTGGAAAATGCCATGCAGCTTGTGCCAGAGTGGAAGAAGTGCCAACACATACAGAAGATTCTTAAGGCAGCAGTTGCTCTTCAAATAACTGTGGTTGGGCAGTTTGCACAGCGGGAGAGATAATTTTTTAAAATAATAAGTGCAATGCCAACACCGTAAGGCTGCTTCATTGCAATCTAGGATGTGGTCGGGGTTTGCCTAAGGTTGGAGCCAATTTACATATTATGTTCTGTGCATGAGTTAGGTGTAGAAGCTTCTGAATCGTGGTAGAATTCTGGTAAATTGGTTTTAAAACCTCCCTCATATTTCAGAATATTTTCTTTTATTCTATTCTTTTGCAAGAAATAGGTTTTATTATTTCCTGACACCATCACAAAGGTTGTAAAATTCTTGCTGAGGCAACTGCTGGAAACTCTGTTCCTACTATTGTAGATGTCCTCCCAAAACTACATCATCTAGGAGCCCTGTCCCATGCAAAGTTGTCAGGCTCCTAAAAATTAAGGTAGAACAATTGTTTTGAAAGAAATCAATGTATAGGGACATAAAGAGAGGGTTCTGAAGGCCTAGCAAGCAGGGCTTTGGATTTCGGTGCAGCAGAGGCTTACTATTAAATACTATATAACTGGCCCCAGCCAGATTCACATAAATAATAACCAATTCAGCCCTGAACCCCCCCATCCCTATAACTGAATAAAATAATTTCTAATGACGGGTTCCCTTTAAAGAGACCTCATCTGTTCTTTGCTCCTGATTTTACCACCAGATGCTTCCTCCAGTCAGTCTGCCGGCAGCATAATTAGGAGAAGTGAAAAACATGGTAACTAGAAAGCACAGTCAGAACGCTCAGAGCTTTTAGGCAATCTGTGCTACTTTCTAAGCTCTTAACAGTCACTTCAGAGAGTAGGTGATAAGTACTGCTAAGTGTCTACATGCTGATAGTCTGCAGCTTGGCTGTAGTCACCTATGTGTCACATTGATGTGCGTTCTACAAGAATACTGAGATGAAACCCCAAGGTACATTCATAAAATGGACATACGTTATAGAATGTTCTTCATGATTAGATTAGAAAAACTTGATTGATTTTGACCCCAAATATTGATTGAGCATCAGGAGCCAATGTTCTTTTTATCAGTCAGCAGGCAAGAGTGGCAGACAGTTAATGGCTATATAGCTTTGTATCTCAATGGGCGGGACAAGCTAGTAGTGGCGACATTCCTATTGATTCTTTTGGTTGAAATCTGTTTTATATTGACCAGTTCAAGGTGACCAAATTATTGATATTCCCTAATACCCCACCTTTAGCTTTACCCCCTTTATGTACAGTGTCACCGTTTTTTTTACACAGTTGCCTTCTTTTCTGGACTTGGTTTGTGCTGCTCTTACAACCTTTATCATTCTCTGTGAATAAAGACAAGGTCAGATTCGCGCATGTCTTATCTTCAGTAGCCTGGCAGAATTGCTTTTCATTAGCGAAAAAAAATCTTCCAGTGCTGATATTGTAATTGATCTTTTTTTCTTTGGGATTGTTTGTGTCGGATATGCTTTGCCTGACGCAGAAAACAGTTGGAGGTCTCCTTTTTTGTTGCATGCATTGTATTGATCTTAGTATGATGCCAAGATTTTTATTTTTGTTGTGCTTATCCATTCGGTTTTAGATTAAATGTTCTAAAAGTTACATTTTAGAATCCCCTTTTGTAAAGAGGATCTGTCACTGGGAGATGATGGAAGCTGCCTTTGCTGAGTTTATTCTATAGAATGCTAATTGCCTAGATGTAAAGCTGATCCTTTGGTGGTTTCTGTCCCACATCTGAAACAAGCAAGGCAACATATTCATTTGAATGAGCTACCTACGGCATAAAATGCACAAAAAAATCATGCCTGCACACAATCATGCATTTTATTTCTATTAAAACTGTAAGACATTGTACATGGGGTACCATGCATTGTGATACTATGCACCATAGGTCTTTTGTTAATGTTCCTTGGAGTGCTTCAACGTGTCTTGCTCGAAGTAACACATGCCATAAAGTGTTTTAAATCCGCATTTACTCACCTATCCCTGTTTCATCGCAAGGTGCTGCCATCTTCCTTCTTCTTTTCTTCCAGAAGAAGATTGGCCATCATCCACCTAGACTTGCCTTGCTGGGATGATATAACTGCATGCACTGCATGGATGTGAACGCAACCCCAAAGGCAGAGGATTTGAACACTAACCAGGCAAACAACAATGGCAGCTAACATATTCTCTCCATGTGGGTCCGCTTTAATGCTGAGCAGCGAAAACAATGATGTGGGCTAAGGGAACTCTGCATTGCTCGATTTGTGTTATTTAATTAAATCTTGCTAAACCGAATAGGAAGGTATCATATTCAGTTTGTGAAGATCAGCGGTATTCTCCCTAGGATTTTTGTAAACTGGGTAGTAAGGAGCTGTAGTCGGGTGGCAGCCTCTGTATAGTGACCGAACTCTTCAGTAACCACCCAAAAACAGCCTGGTGGTTACTGAAAAGTGGAGGGTGGTATGCCCGACTAAAAGGAACTGGGGTAGAATACTGTATCAAGGTTTAATAATGACTCTATAGTTGAGATATCCAAAATAGTCCAGAGCCATTTCTCCCTCTTTTGCTAATGCAGTCTAAAATACACATGCATTGCAAAGCTCACCTGCTAGCAGAATTCTTTGTGGAGTGATTAGGAATGAATGACATCCCAGCACATCAATAAATGTAATGCATGTGACCTCCACCTATAATAGGAAAAGACCTATGATATAAAAATTACAGTAACAAAAATCTGCTTTAGCGAAAACAATTAGTGGATCAAGTCAAAAGATATGGGAACCTGAAATTATGAAGAACAATTCAAAACTTTGGTTGCCACTTTCTACTTCCCAGTACTTTTGATGCGTCTCCTTATGAGCATACCTATGGCAATGACCCCACTCTTTCCTACTGCCACTATGGAACAGAGCTGGGTCACGGACCCAACCTCAGCAGTGTCATCAGTTAAAGCCTGATTGGGTAAAGGGGCAAAGCCAAGCCCTCTTCTTCCCTGAGACCTGCTGTGTATGGGGAAATAGTAACAACTTAAAAGAAAATATATAGATAAAGCTTTATTTAAAATACATAGGTTTTTTTATTGACTGTGTAATTGGGTAAATGGTGTTTTATTTTTTTTGGTATCTTTTTGGAGTAGAACTTTGCCGGTGTGACATCACAGAACTTTGGATGTGGACAGCTATTTCGTTTGGGAGGCAAGCAAATTTACAAATGTTCTAGAATGCCTCCAATGTGATTAGACCCCCAGAGAAGTCATATACACTGTAGAGAATAAAGACCCATTTATCAGATTACACAGTGGGTCAGTTGGCCTAGTGGTGCAAAAACACAAATTTTCATCTATCTCTCCTTGCACAAATTCTCTGTTGGGACTGTTGTGAGTTTCCGTTGGAAATGCAATTCATACAGCCTAAGTTAGGAAATTCCTGAAGTTGTTTTGTGCAAGGACTCCATTTGAACACACGTCAGCCATGGCAGCTAGAAGAATAAAAGTAGTCAGGGCCAGAGGGACCTATCAAAGTAAAATCATAAAATCAACAAATCAAAGGAAGAAGAAGGGCTGCTTTGTTATTGGGTAAATAAAGTTGTAAAAGCAAACTTAAATTTTCATAGAGCTTTTTCTTTTGGCCTGTTCAAGGACGAGGAAAGCTGTAGTTACAATGGATTCAGCATCCCCTAGTTTGAGCTTTCCTCTGTTAGGAGACGCTTATCTGGCTGGCCATCCCGTGCTGTGCACCATTGCAGTATCAAACTACATTTATTCTGACCAACAATGTCACTTGCAGCAGCAAGGAGAACAAAGAAATAGCAACAGCCCCTGCTTCCCTTTAGCTGTGCAGCCTGAGATGTATAATATCGGCATCCCCAGCACATACTTTGAGGCTGTTCATAGCTGAAGGGGATTCTAGGGGCAGATTCGTCCCTTGCTTCATCCTGCACTGTCTTTGGTTGCTAGGGCTTTATAGCTTTTCTGTTCACAGTCCCCAGTGCTTGGTAAAACACTAAGCTTAGCTGACTTGCTGCTGGAGTGTGAATTTGTATGATTTACTGTTGCCGATTCTGCTTGTTTCTGACCCTACAAGTGTATGCTGCCTGGACTGACCTTCTTCCTGTGACCCTGACTCTGCATTTGTTTTACCCTTGAATACCTCGTCTGGTAGACTGATTACCTGTGTATGACCTCTCCCTCTATATTCTGCACTTGTCTATGCTGGCATCCTGGTACTGTATTATCTGTGGGTTCCTGGTCCTCTGTCAGTCCTTTGCCAGACAACTACCCTTGCTCACATAAATCCATGTGCTGGAACAGCGCAACTAACCTCCAGAGGCTGAGTGGGGGCTTGCTATATTCGAAGAGTGTGGCGTTAGATTTTGGCACTGGTGTCTGTCGAATACTGATGCGGAACCACCTTACATCATCATTGCATCACATGGGTTTAAATTTTATTGCCCTCAAGCAAAGCATCTAAAGCCATGAAATGCCTTTGCCTCCCAAGTTTGGCATCCAATGTGACACAGTGAACACCATTTATATAAGGACATATCTATACAATCTGTGTATTTATACTTACAGACAACTGTCCTAAAAAATCAAATTCATCTGCAATTACCAAAGGAGCTATAACCACAAATAACCCTTCAAATCCACCAGGTCAGTAAATGGAAGTCATTTAGGCATGGTTTGTGAGATACAAGCCTTGTAGGGCAAAGATGGGAGTTTGGAACTCTGGCATTGTTCACAGAGATTTTGGATTTTGCAATTCCTGGGACAGATATGGCAACTTCTATGTAACTTTAACTGCAACATGGACCAAAACCAGGTTACAAATCTAATTTCCTTTATACTCCTCTGGACCCCATACTGCGCACCACAAACTATGTAAACTGTATCATGTACCAGGACCAGGTTACAAATCTAATATTCTTTATACTCCTCTGGACTCCTACTGCCCACCATAAACTAT
Source organism: Pyxicephalus adspersus (assembly GCF_032062135.1). Classification (NCBI taxonomy): domain Eukaryota; kingdom Metazoa; phylum Chordata; class Amphibia; order Anura; family Pyxicephalidae; genus Pyxicephalus; species Pyxicephalus adspersus. Next base: position 138,193,742 of record NC_092862.1, read on the forward strand.
TTAAACTGCAGCCATTTGACTTGCCGGCTAATCCAGTACCCGAGGACAATGGCGACAGGTTAGATAGCTTCTGACAAAAGCCAATAGGAATAATTTACTAACGGAATTTTGGCTGCTCTCTTACCAAGGTGAATTATTATCCTGCAGGAAATATTTAATTTAGCTAAGTGAATGTGGTAAAAAATATATCTGGCAAAACAATTTTCAGTCGTGCAAGGAGCAGGATTTTCTTTCCACTTGATTGTAGTTTCAACCAGAAAGTGAAATTTCTTTTGCAAGGGGTAAAGCTGCATACACACGTCAAATTTTTCTCGCCCGATAATCGGCATCGGCCAGATATCTGGCGTGTGTACAGCTCAGGTCGTTCATCGTCCGTGGATCCGTCCTGGCGGATCCACGGACGATGAACGATGAGCGATCCTAATGCAAGGGAAGGTGGAGAGCTCCCAGCAGGGTGCCGCTCCGTCACTCTCCCCCTCCCCTCTCCATAGAGCAGAACGGTGCTGTATGTACAGCACTCGTTCATGCATCTTGCGGTTCTTACAAGAATTGCACGTGTGTATGCGGCTTTACTCAATTTGCTATACAAACAGCCTAGATCCCTTTAGTAGATCAACCCTAATATGCATATCTAGCATGCACTGAATGTTAACAGCTAGCTGACCACCCCCTGTAGCTCTGATTGCTCTGATACCAATAGCTCTTGGTTAGCTTTGCATGAACATCATACTTTATCAGCAACTAGGTGGTCATCATGTCTGTGGTTGGATTCCAGGTGAATTGCAGAGAAAGTTATTGCCAGACCAAGCACTTTTCAAATATAGTGGATGTAAACCGTTACAAAGAGCTTCTTCTATTTGCCCCCAGTTGGTCTTTGATCATTGAAAACATTCTGTTATACCAGTTGCTCATGTCAGAAATGGGATAGAACAGTCCAGTGAAGAGTGAATTGGTTGTCATGAGTCTAATCATCCCTACTGGCTTAACAGAGATGGAGATGAAGAGAGAAGAATGAGTTCTGTAGTTTAGGAGAACTCGACAGGACCAATATATTTTCTTGAGGTAGTTCTGCAAAAGACACTTTCTTGCCATCTTACAACACAAAACTCTGAGCCGTATTTCCTACAGACCTGCCAGTATTCTTCTATAAAGGGAAGGATTTTAAAGGCATAAAACCGGAATGTTCATTTTTCAGATTTTTACTGACCATAATATGTGTTATTATTTTTATAATAAAGACATATCTCTCACTTCCCGTAATTCTGTTACCTATTCTGTGGTCAACCTTAAAGCAGAAAGAAACTGGGATTATGCAATAACTTCAGTTTACAGTCTTACATTGTTCAACCAGCACAGGCTTACTGACATGGCCCGGGGGTAGAGGTCACCAGAAGTTGGACATTTGCTGAGTCAACTTTGTGACCCCATGCTGATTCCATATGCTGTGTCTTAAGAACATGTGTAATATAACTGAGTAACAAAGACCTGAAGCTGAACATCGAACAAATTAACTAAAATATCTATTAATATTTTTCTAAGGTGCAGTTGTAGTACATGTTTCCACATCACCATTGCTCTTTACACATTTTTACTTTTCCAAAACTAGGAAAGTTATGTTTGTTGGACTTTCCAGGTACCTTCATTCAAAACATTTATTTAAATACATGTTTTGAATTAAGGTACCTAAAAATCTGAACAAAAAAAATATATTTAAATATATCTTTTCAGTAGCCAAAAAGTATATAAATCTTCCTAGTGTACACCAACTAAACACCCGTGTAAAACCCCATAATACCATCTACTGTAAAAATATCAATGACGCCATGACTTGTCTGTGTATACCATGTGCAAAAAGCAGAGGGACCCAGTTGGCACACTTGCTACGGGCTGTTGGCAAAAAAAACTATAGGAAAAGGGCAGATAGTACCCAATATTATCAATAGCCAGTGATTTAAAAATCTTTACAGGTCATCAGTTTTGATATATACATAATTAATTGCCCTAGAAATATTTTTCCTGCTCCGATGTGCATGGTGATACTCAATATGTATCATGGCACTGTCATTCATGTACATGTTTGTGCCATCGGTGAATTTGTACATTTGTGCACAGGGACGAAGGTGGGGGATTTTTTAAGTGCTTGTGTATTTATTTTATTAAATTTGATTGTTTTTTAAACATTTTTTCCTTTACTCCAATTAATTACTTCAACAAAGGGGTTGAAATTGGGTACGTCGTGGGAACCAGGTACGTGAGTTTTCCCTCCAATTTGTTGTGTTCCCAAGCTCTTAGAGAAGCAAAAAGAGTGCTGGATCTACGGAGCGGTTGAGGGTGCTAGTCTTGGGGGAGTTCAAAATTTCTGCCCATTGTAGAAGTGATCAAGCAGCTTTATAGCCACTGAGATAACTTCTACTTGAAAGCCAGGAGGTAAAAAATAAAATATTAGACCACAATTGCAGCCCTGCCCTTGTTTTACCCTTATGAATGCCAAGAAAATGTCATTGGCTATTTAGAAGATGGACAATCAAGACTTCTACGTAAACGTCTTTAGCAGTCTAAAGGTTAAATCAAACAAACTTCCATATTTCAACATAAATTAAAATGACATTTTTTTCCCTGTTTTACCTAGAAAAATAAAATGAGTACACATGGAAAAATGGAATCCGGCTATTAAGCTTCTTGTTGAAAACAAACAGATGGGGCTTTGTTTGCGCTCATTATAGACAGGGTTCATTGCAGTGATTATTATATTCCGCATTTGGTCACATGAAACAGCTTAATATAGAAAAAGAAACATGTAATCGTTCATCTCCTAGGTTGGAGGATGGCAGCTGCTGGAATTGCTCTGTTTTTGCTGTTCACAATCGATATCTTTTTTCAGATTTCCCCAGAGGCGAAGGTGCTGGGAGTAGGGATGGCTCGGGGACCTGTACTACTGCAGAATAAAGTGCTTTGGAACTTCCGGAACACTCAATTAAAGTATGATGTAGAACTTGGGATCTATTTATAACTATTTTCACTCAAGATTTACCCAAAGTTATGTGTTTAAAATAGCCACTTGCAATGTTCATTGCATGTTCGGAAGTCCGTATGACAGGATGACAATAGGTAACAGGGGCAGAACATTGTCAGTGTATACCAGAACAGTAACCTTTATGGTAGGATCCCCAGGTATTACTTCAATGAAAGCTGTGGATGAAAACATTTAAAAAAATCACTTTTTACACAAAATTACATGAATGTGTTAATGATTATATTTTAGTGGAGTGGTGTCCCTTAAAAGTGGGCAACACCTACTCTCAGCTTTTCCTCTCTATATGTTTTTCTAGGCATATATTAATTCAAGGCTTGGCCATCAAGTTCTTGCTTCTGCAGTAGAGCCATCTTCAATAAAGGTGGGCCAATGGCCAACAATCTTTTAACACAGTAGAGATTTAGTAAAGTTTGCATGCAGGTTCATCCTGGGATGCATAACCCCTACTGGAGACAGCTTAATATGGATCTAAACCCTATTTTCAAAAAGATGCAGTCAAGTAGGTTCTATATCTTTTTAAGGGACAGGAGATGTCCCTTCGCCAATAAAATAGCCTTACCTGCCTGATCTCAGTTGTTTTAAATACACTCACCTGTCTCCATTGCATCACAGGTTCCGCCATCTTTTTCCTTCTTCTCTTCCTTGTTTCCATCTTTGGCCTCCATTATTAGCCGAGCCAGGATAACATAACTCCCACTTTTCATTCAGTTCCAACAGCCGCAAGGGAAACAGGGATGTGCCAGGTATTATGGCTTCCTATTTCTATCCCTTTCTTCAATAAAACCCAGCCAGCATTTGAAGTTGCTTTTTCCCCTGTACTAAAATGTTTCATTCTGATTTCACTGCACACTGGGAGCGTCTCACAGTGTGCATTTTATAGCTGCAGCAAACCTGATAGAGTTGCCTTGCTGGAGGATGTCCAGCATCATCCAGCCATTTCCATCCTCAACCTGACTGCCCCATTCAACCCCTTTCATTCATTGTATTTCATTTCTATAAGTCATGAAGGGTCAGCAGCATATGTAGGACAGGCGTATGAAGCACCCTGCTGGGCCTGATAGCCACCAATAAATAGAAAAGCATGACGACATTGTGATGATGTCAATGGCTGTAAGATAAAGTTTGTAATGAAGACAGAAAGGTTTTATTTAATTTTTTGATTTGCATGTTGATGAGAAGTAAAGAAAGAATGAAAAATATGAGCCAAACCAATTCCATCTTTAAGTCCTAAATTAGATTTTGTTGTTTGGATTTACATACAGTATATAGAAATTCTGGGGCTGATTCAGCCCATTGGCTCCAATTGCAAATAAAATCAAACTTTTCCTTGGATTGACACTGTAAAAGTTAATTGTCTGATTTGACTTGTTTGGAGTTGCTAATTATACTCTGATAAATATTCTGTGCACTAAACTATTCTAACTGAAATCCCTCTATGCGTTGTGTGTCTCAGTGGGACCAATAACCTGGAGATGACCCATCCATTCAGTATCTGTTCCTTAGCTAATTATAACCCATCTGTTCATCATTCACTTTATTCAGTGCTGTGGGCATGGATCCTCGCCCAGTCTTTGTCTCATCGTTCATGGTTTGTCAGTTCCATTGCCCTCCATCTTCTTGCCTTAGACAAGTGAGTGAGTTGCTCACAACCAGTCCTAAAGTCTTGTTATCCAAAAACAGGAAGAATTGTAAATGTGGAAGGACAAGTCCAGAAAAACACTATGCTTGCAATAGTGGCAACTCAAAATTCTGTGATTTTCCTTGACTCCTAGTCATGGTGGGACACATAGAAGGGTGAATCTCCCTATTAGGAAGTTGCAAAAAAGTAGGGGGGGGTCATAACCTTTTCCCAATCTGCCCTAAACTAACCAAAAACAATTATCTTGCATTCAATAACACTCACCAGTGAAGATTCTCCGGGGTTTGGGTGTTTTCAATAGTAGTGATTGATTCTCCACCTGAGAATGGTGAATGCCAGATTTATTACTTTATAAACAGACTTCAAACTGGCCCTGTCTGGTCAATTAATAAAAGCAAACAGCCCATACCCTGGAATAGAAAAGGATTTTTACTTACCTACCTGATGCCCCATACCTTCTCTCCATTCTGGATGTGAAGCCTCCTCAGCATCCTGTAATGAAATGTAAGGTTAGAGGATGTTGGGGGAACCCAAACAAAGGACAGGGTCTCCTTTTCTCCACATATAACCACTTTAACATGCAAAAGACACTTGGCTTTGTGTATATTTGTAAAGCTCAGTACTTTCGGGTAATTTTTTAAATGCCTTGAGGCAGTTAGGTTAGCGAATTGAATTTTCCCATTGCAATGGATTCTTTGCTTACATTTGTGAACGTGGTGAAATTCAATTTGCAAAGAATACCAAATCACATGCCATGGAAAATGAAAGAAAAAAGAGTTTTGCTTTGCACATGATTGGATGGTTGACGTCAGCAGAGCTTCATCTCACCCATTCTTTAACTTCGTGAATATCCCTTTCTAAGTGAACAGCCTAAACCCCTTTGCATTGCATGCACCATCTAGTATGCAGCCTCTTATTAAAAGCCGGTGCATATAAGGCCTGAAAATGCTGTTAGTCTGTGAGCCAAAGAAAAAAAAATACAGGGTAAATGTAAGCTGCAATACTGCTCATCTACTGAACATGTGGAAACAGATCTGACAAAGAGCATTTAGCATTCTGCAAAATTGGGCAATTTACTTTTCCATTATCCGTCTCCACAAAAGCCGGGGAGAAGGTGGGGAGATATTACTAAGTCTTGTCACGGCAACTAAGAGCAGACGTGTTGCTGAGACAATGAGGACTGAAGATCGGCACACTTAATGTGAATAACATTAAAATGTATGTCAAGGCAAGGAAAAAAAATATAAATAAAAAATGTATTCAGTTTCAATATGTATTCTGTAAAAGTAAGTATACATTACCTTTTGGTTTCCCAGAAATGCACTCAGCTCCCAATTTCATATAGTGCATCAGCCATTACCATTGCTCTGTCTTTATTTCCAATGTGTTGGGATGAATTGTTATCTTAAGAAGTTGATAAGAAAGTTGTGAGACTTATTGAGATAACACAGGACTTGTGGAAATGGCACCTTAACATTTTAGACAAGATCAACAGATTTCTTATTTGCACTTATAAACAGATATGCATGTAATGGTAAACTAAACAGAGTTCACTGTTAGAGTTTACATTCACATTCACAGCATTCATGTTGTGAATTCCAATGTTTGTCCTTTTTGTATGGGTGTTAAAGGAGTATTTAACGGTCTTCCCTGGAACCCATTGATCACTCCTCTAACATCCAGGGCCTAAGTATGAATTCAGAGAAGCATTTACTTGTACTAAGTGGTTGCATGAGATCTTTAGCCTACGCAATACTGAAGGCCCATTTACTTTTTGTTAAAGCCACCGACTGCTATGAAAGTGTTTAAATCCACTTGGGAAGCCACCGGACATCTTGCAGACCAAGTGCTGTGGCTAGGGAGCAGTCTACGCAGTTAAGTCCTTGGTTTTTTCCCCTTAAAGAGTCTACATGGAGTTTGTAGATGTGTATGTTTCTTCTTAGTGCAGTGCTGTATAATGTTTTTTGCTTACCCCTATTCATTGTTGCTTCAAAAATGTTTCTCAATGTACAGGTCAGTGGTTTTTACAAACTAAGATCAGTCACCACTGCTTTGTTTCTATAAGCAGCAAAGTATTTCCTATCTGGAATCAACATTATAGTTAGGGTAATGTAGTGACTTGTGCCTGGTTGTGTCATGTAACATGGATAACATATGTCATCTGCAATATATATATAAGTTCATTGCCAAGTGCAAGCTTCTTTTATTGCAAGATGAGCAAAGATTCAGGACCATGCATGGTTCCTTTATTTGGCATCTGGAGGTTTGATAAAGGTCCTTGCCTTGTCCTGAAACATTTTTTATGTGATCATGACATATCTTATCCCTTTCCATGAGGTCTTGTTTGCACCATCTTGTGCAAATTGGAGATGAAGGGCTCTCACACTGCTGTGCTTCCCAGCTCCAAAGGACAGCGTTATGTAGTCCTATTTCCTATCATGTCCCATGTGTCCGTGGTTCTGTGTCCCCTGATAGGGAACATTATTATTATTACACAGTATTTATATAGCACCCACATATTAAGCAGCGCTTTACAAAGTCCATAGTCATGTCCCTAGCTGTCCATCAAAAAGGGCTCACAATTTAATGTCCCTACCATAGTCATATGTCATTAATACAGTCTACATTTTTTTGGGGGGAAGCCAGTTAACCCAACTACATGTTTTTAGAATGTGGGAGGAAACCAGAGTGCCTAGAGAAAACCCACACAAACACGGGGGGAGCCTGCAAATTACACGCAACTCCATGCAAACATGGTGGGGGGACACAGGAGATCAGCAATTTTACAAACTGCAGTTCACAATAAATTTTGTGGTACATTACCTAAGCAATAGAGCACCATTTAGCATTGTGGGTAACAGAAGAGGTAAGTATTTTCTTTTTTGTTAATGTTTTTCGTGTACTATTTTAGTATAAAAAGCACCCGGTTCACTTTAGAAAAACATCTTTAGTTAACAAGTTTTAACGATTGTTGTATGGCTTTGTATTTCTCTTCATTTTACCAAATGGCTTTCCCTGCGTTCTAACCGTCTATTTATGTGCATTTGTATCACTTTTACTCATGAAATAAAGAGTCCGACGGATGTGTGTCGGGTAATACGCAGTAATTGTTGAGCAGCACCTGTTATTGTCGAGCACTTGAAGGAATTGCAGGGTGCAGACTCCCGAACGGTGCAATAACAAGAATGAATCTAACACAAAACTCTTACTGCTTTCAAAGGCTGCAGGGTGCCAATGTGAGAAATACAAAATGACAGCTGGATTTTTTTCCTAAGTCTTGCTGTGGGGTAGAAGCGATATTTTTATCAATGGTCATAAATCTACATTTTTTATTTTGTTGTTATTGCTCGGAAATCAATACAAAAAAGAAATGCAGTACCTCCAAGCAATCATGAAGCCGGTCTATGCCTGCCCGTGCAAATCAGGGGTCTCTCCATCTCTCTTTATCTCTTTGAGGGGTCACTCTCATCTCTGAGAATCTTTGTTTTCCCAGAAAGTCCACAGGGTTTACCAGTCATATCAATGTTTTATGTTTTTATTTGCAAAAGTTTGCATTTGTACTCATTGGTCCGGATTTAATAAAGCTCTCCAAGGCAGGAGAGGATACACTTTCATTAGTGACGCTGGGTGATCCAGCAAACCTGGAATGGTTTTATTCAAAGCCGTTTGCTGTTTGCAGAATGTTTTGAATCCTGGACCAGATCCATCCCAGGTTTGCTGGACCACCCAGCTTCTCTGATGAAAATGTATCTTTTGTATCAATTAATGTATCTTATCCAACTTTATTAAATCAGGCCCAATGTTCAACAACCCTTACAGGTCTTGTCCCTACCACAGCCAGTGACTAAGCAATGAAACTTATCTCTTAACAAAATTAATGCTAACAGACCTTTACCTGGGGTTCATTACCTGCACTCTTTTATGCAGTTTATGCTTTCTTTTTACACTATAGTTGTACCTATAGATTAACATCTTTCTGGATGATCTGATCAAAACTAGGTTCACGCAAAGACCAACAGATATTACACAACCCCTGAAGAAGCCGAGAAAAGCGAAACTCGGAAATCAAGACAACTGTTTTGTTTGTTTATTCCTGATTCATTATTGTTAATCTAATCTGGTATATTAGGGATAAAATGTCTTGTTCAATTAATATTTATACAGTTTTTTGTGCTTTTATCTATAAAAGTAAACTCATGTTACATATGTCCTAAAAAGCCCCTCCTGCTTTCGTTTTCCTAATACTAATCCAGTTAATTGGGGCTTGACATTAAAAACAATCTTTATATATATTGCTACACTCTGCTCTTATACGATTTTGCACTGGTGCACAACTGGCACCTTTTGCGCCCCTATTTCTATCTCTAGTGTACAGTGTCTGCAAGAGACAGATACCAAGCAAATTCTCTTACCTCCTCTGCTTGTATTTATATATTGATGGGTACAGAGATGAGTTCATTTGTGTCTTTTATATCTGCTTGGCGTTTACCTTTAAGAAAATGGAAATTAAATGGATCAGCAGGGTGGTGGTAAATGCCTTCCCTTTTGCCTTTCATATACATTCATGACTTATGATATAATGGCAGCCCATTATGGGTGTGCATACAAGGTCTTTTTTTATGCTACGCACTTACTTTTGCAAATTGCTTTTTTCAGATCCATCAAAGAACAACAAACACATTTAGAATATTTAAAAGTTTACCCGACTGTTTTTGTTCAGGTTGTTACCAAAAGTTTCCATGGTGAGGAAATTCATTTCAGGTTATACACTGAATACAGGAGATGAAAATGAATCGGCTGTCAAGGTTAGGCATGAATACAAAGCAGATTCAGAGCAGTTGAAATCAAATAGAAGTTTTAGTTTACAGAAATGAATGGCGGTCAGGACTTTGAATTTTTCAGGTGGCGGGCATTAAAAAAATTTCTCACACCCAAATTTTTTTCATTTACACTTTACCTAAAATTAAATCTAATGATCCTTTTGACAATCTATACAAGTACAAAATCTAGCAATCTGTGATGCGGGTCTTATAGCTAAAAACGTCCTTTACCCTCCCTGATAAGTCAAATTCTCCTTTATTTGTGTCTTACATGCTCCCCCTCCCAGACACTGCGGATCACAGTGGGAGGGGTTTTGGTTGCAGAAGCCATGCTGTCAATCTAGAAAGCAGGGGCGAAATTGGGTGTGGCCAGGTGCTGATTGACAGGCTGCAGGCTTGTGAATCAGTTGTCACAATACAGATAGCTGCACCCACTTCAACATATTCTCATACCAATGTAGTGCAAGCAGGCTCAGCCTACATGAGAGGGGCAACTCTACTTTGAATATAGGTGAAGTGCAGCATTGATGCCACCCTTTTAGGTGGATGTCCCTTGTAGGATCAACAAGTATCTAGAACTTTGTAGGAGGACTAAGAGCAAGCCACATCACTTATTTTTGTAATGAGTGACTGCAGTTCTAGATTTCAATGTTTTCACTGCCTTAGTGCTCAGATCATCATCATGTATATTATGTAAGAATCCATTGACATGCTATACAGTAGTAAGTTTTTTCTACATAGGGGTTCTCTAAAGATTCCCCCTCTTTTCTGTCCCAGTGACAATGGTTTTTCCAGATAGGGAAATCTGTTGGAGACAGAAGGAAAAAAATTATCAGAAACTTCGCCTTAACTCTTGTGACCACACAAAGACTATGAATTTCTATGAAATGCTTTAAATACTAAAGGCAATGTCATCAGGACAAATAAAGAGGATGGATAAATAAAGGATAAGAGAATGGATCTTTCTATTATGCTGATCACAACAGCCTTTGTTCCTATAAATAAATATATGTAATTTATGTATTGCAAGTGTCATAATTTCTCTTCCTTTGATTTCGACACCAAGGTCAGGGCAACCACTTACCCTTGTATAGCCTTCTGCATGAACTGCAAAGATGTGCAAAGATAAAAGAAATAGAATGTAGAAGTTCCAGATTTCATTTTATTTGGAATTTTCTTTAAAACAAAATTTAATTTTTAGGCTTTGTAATGTTATTCACAGGGTTACTAGTTTGTTGTAATTGGGATCCAGAGGGGTATATCTTTTCAGATGCTGGTTGGGCAGCCCAACAAAATTGCCGTGGTCCTGTGTTTCAAACGGAGTGCAATATTTGATCCATGTAGGTCTTTTTTTAATACCACCTGGACCAAAACTGTTTGAGTGAAACACATTATTGAGAAACAAGTAGGCCTTGCTTTTGGGACATAAAATTAATCCTTGGATTTTATTTATTCATGGCATGCTGATCACTTTTTTTAATATTTCGACCTATAATCGACCTAATGATGCAGTAGTTCATTGGGTTCTGCATAGGCTGTGGTTCCTTGGGTTCTACTGTTCCAATTACTAGAAAATGAAAGTGTAAATTGTTTGGGATAACAACAATCCTCTGTGACTGATGTACATGGATTGCATAAATTTGAACAAACTTCATTGCAGATTCATAACTTTTCCTGATCTGTAGAAATAGGTGTTGGTTTCGCCATTTCCTCTGCAATCCAATTCCTCAATGGGAGAGTGTTTTCTATAATAACCGCCTGGTGCTCCTGATGGGGAAAGTTGCAGTGTCTGCATCCCATTAGATGTAGTAACTCCAATATCTCACAAAAACTGAAATCCTTGTTGCAGGGGATGCCTAAAACCCAATGCGTTCCGACAGACAGTAGGAAATGACATTTCTAGTACTTTATATATACTATTGATGTACAAAACCCTTAAATGCTGCCATATTGCATTGAATTGTTTGACAGTTTTTAACAGATTACAGAGGCTGCAGATTAAAACAAAAAATCGTAATAAAATTACATTAGAAAATGTGTAGTGCAGCAATTCTACACATATATTGGCCACGATGTAATAAAGCTCTCCAAGGCTGGAGAGGATACACTTTTTTCAGTAGTGAAGCTGGGCGATCCAGCAAACCTGTAATGGATCTGGTCCAGAATTGAAAACATTTGCTAACAAATAGCTAATGACTTCACCCAGCTTCACTGATGTAAGTGTATCCTCTCCAGCCTTGGAGAACTTTAAAAAATCAGGCCCATTATCTTTTTATAATACAAGAAAGTAGGCAATCGTCATCAATGATGCTGTTTTTGTCTGCATACACAAATGACTGACCTAGATAAGTTACAATGTTTTGTTGATCACTGGGGAGAAGAGAGTAAGTAAATGCTTTTGCCACCCTGCAGCAGACTGATGACATTTAGGCAAAGTCACCGGAATGGAGCTCAAGGATTTTGACATGCCAGGTATTTATTCATCCAAACTTGTCAAGTATTTAAAGGCCACTATCAAATATAAATAATGCAGCAAAACAAATACAAAACCATACACAGATATAAATAAACATGCAGGCATGTCACCTATACGGGCAGATATCGTCTTGTGCTGCTGTTATGGTGGATTATGGATGGAGATTGGCAATTACCACTAACTTCACAACTGTCAGTAAGGTCACGTCTGACATTATTGGATTTGTTCACTTTATTCTTCTTGTTCTCCAATTTGGTGTTTGTTATAGTGTTGGGAAATATACCAAGGCTCAAGTAATTCTCCATCCCAGCAATGTTTGGTACATGAGGATCGGATCTTAAAAAGAACTCTGATGTGATGGAAAATTTCTGGTTATTTAATTGGTGACAACAAATTTTGGAAAAGTCCAGCTATTTTGTCTTCTCTTTGCCATAGACGGGTCTGTAATTTACAGCCCAGCATCTGATCACAGGCCTGCTGACTTTCAAGAGACCCTGTCATTTACTATAATTGAACAAAAAAAGCTTTTTAACTTATTTGCAGTATTTTTCCTTTATTATTTTTTTTCTTGCAATGTGCCTCAATAGCACGTTAGCCCTTTCCACTGGATTTTCTAATTACTGTCTGTTCTGGCCAAGCTTTCCCACCCCTTCTTTCACTTCTATTTTATGTAGCATCTGGGGAGGAATATGTGACAGATCTGAGTTTGCTGGTATTGCTGGTGTTACCCAGCATCAGTATTAGACAGTTCTCAACCCAGAAATTTTTTTTAAGCCGGGTGGGAAGAAATTGTAGGCGGGTGGCAGCCCCTGTATTGTGACCAAACTCTTCAGTAACCACCCAAAAACAGCCGGGTGGGTGCTGAAAAGTGCCGGGTGGTGCGCCCAGCTAAAAGGGCCTGGGGAGAACCCTGTTAGAGATTTTGATGGTAATGCAAGGGATGGTTTGGGACATAAAAATTGAATTAAATACATTAGATGCACATATAACCCTTTGAAAAGATTGTTCTTGGAAATTAATGTTTTGGCAATAGGGTCTCTATACAACATCAAGGTGATCAAATCCATGATCAGTGATGGGGTCAGCACAAGCATCAGCATAACAGAAGTTCCTGATTTTGGACACAGTACTGGAATCCAAATGTCTGATCACCAGGTCTATTCATTGGGTAGACAGTCATCTTGGATGGGTAGGTAGGTAGTCCTAGTGAGTATTTAAACTGACCAAGTAAAATTAAACCCAACTCTAAGATCCCGACTGTACTCCAGCCACACCATTTTTGGAGCACCCTTGCACCTTAAAATTAATTCTGCCGTACATGGAACCATTCTGTTTAACATTTTCTTAATAGTCTAGGGCAGAGAGAAGAACATTGGTGTCCTAAGCTCACAGAAAGTGTTTTAAATGCATTAGGTAACCTGAAAGTTCATTTTATTGGCTCAGTATAAATATATAAACCCCTACAATGGTTCTTTAAAACCAGGTACATTTTTATAAAGATCCTCAAAAACCTCTCCCTGCTATCTGTCCCAGGAGCCCATAAGGGTGTTTGCATGTGCTGGTTGTAGCTATGGAAAAAACATCATCCCGAAATGCACTTGACAGTTCTGCTCGAAGAATAGATAAAATAGAAAATTTCCTTCTCGGGCTCATCTTTGATCCTTTAGGATATGCTCCTGTGCCTTTGGGATTTGCTGAATTGGATTTGTCAGCACTTTGCCTATAAATAGAAAAAAAAAACACGAGAGGAACAAAAGCTGCAGCTTTTAGCAGTGGAAATAAGTTCCATCGTCATATCTTATCTAAATGGCATCACTGCTATACACAGGAGAAAAGGCTGTTTGTAAAAATGGATCAGTGTGACAATTCTTTTTTTATTGCATAGGGAAATGAAAGTATTTTTAACTTTTCCTTTTAGATATATACATGTAAAAAGCTAAATGTCATTAATCTTGTAATGCTCTACTGGAGGGTCCCATCCGGTTCCCCATCCCAATTTTCAAGACTTCAGAGCAGCTCCAGATGGCACTCAGCCCAAAGCCCATAATGTGAGATCTCCAGCTTTCCAATTTCTACCTGGATCACCAGGCTTATCTCCATCTATACAATTTCCTTTAGGCAACACTGCCATCCCTAGGACCACATGCAGTCCATTTCTTTAACCCCCAAAGCATGGCGATCTTATCTTCAATAGCCCTACAAGCCCCCTCTGCTTTTCCACTCTCTTTGTATGCCCAAAGAGTCTCCAATAGCACTGCCCATGCAGGATTAGGAACCCAAGTCTACCTAGTATGCAGAGCGGGTGATTGTAAAATCAAAACCTCCTGAGACACTTTCAAAGATCATGAAGCCCCCCCCCCCCACTGACATCACCTCCTAACCCCACTCACCACCTCAGAATAGAGTGCTAATAGGCATTGCACAACTGGAGAAAGTCCTAATGACAGTTATTGGGATAGTGAGAGGTCTATTTGTGCTGTGGCCAATTTTAGTTTGGGGGTAGATTTTTTTACTGGGATTGGGGTACTCTTGCTTTCATTAGGTATTTTGACCTCTTCATTGCGTATTACATACTAAAAAACTCTGAATTGTGTGTTACGTACTACTGACCCCTGCACTTTGCACTATATACTTCTGACCCTGGTATTCTGTGTTACATACTTCTGACCCCTGCACTCAGCATTACTTACTCCTGACCTCTGCACTCTGCATTACATACCGCTGACCCCTGCACTTTGCATTTCATACTGCTGACCCCTGTATTACTTACTCTTGATCATTGTAGTGTGCATTACTTACTCCTGACCTCTGCACTCTGCATTACATACTTCTGACCCCTGCACTCTGCATTACTTACTCCTGACCTCTGCACTCTGTATTACTTACTCCTGACCTCTGCACTCTGCATTACTTACTCCTGACCCCTGCACTCTGCATTACTTACTCCTGACCCCAGCACTCTGCATTACTTACTCCTGACCTCTGCACTCTGTATTACTCACTACTGACCTGTGCACTCTGCATTACATACTGCGGACCCCTGTATTACTCATGATCATTGTAGTGTGCATTACATTCTACTGGTCTCTGAACTCTGCATTAAATACTGATGACCCCTGCGCTCTGCAATAAAGCAGTACATTTGACATTCCCTAAACATTCACTGCTGGTGAATCAATACTTTGATACTTCACTTGCTCAGTGAATACTTATGTATAATCATTTATACCCCATATAACCTTCATCTGTGTTTAGAAGCATTTGTATTTTGTTTTAACTGCAGGTTCTCAAAAAATGAGAGAAATAAGTTTGGTAACTGCAGCCTGGACACATTTACACTTTTACTCCATTGCCTTCATTTCCATTCAGTGTTTGATTTGTATCTTCTTTTTACTGGTGGGTAGCTGAAGAGTCCCCATACCTATTAAAGCCGGTACGGCTCTTATGGCCTATGGCTTCCCTGTGCCTTGAGTATTATTTTATCTTCATTATATTACTTTTATTTTACAGCGCCAACTCCTTCAGAGTAGCAAATGCTTCAGCAGCTTTCCAGAGTTTTCACATCAGAAATGCTCTGCAGTAACTCTCTTGGTTTAAGTCAAGTGGACTGAAAGCTATAATCAGTTCAAATCACAGAAAGTTAGAATGGAAACAAAAGAGGGGAAGGTGGAAAAAGCTAACAGCCCCTATGTAAAGTGGACTGATTAAAGTAGAACTATGGTCAAACTATAAAATATATATATTTATCTACATAGCATGCATGAATAAATGGACAACAACAGTGCAACTTTGCAGAGCTGGGTCCCAGGTTCGAATCTCGGCCAGGACACTATCTGTGTGGAGTTTGCAGGTTCTCCCCGTGTTTGACTATGGTAGGGACATTGGACTAGATTGTGAGCTCCTTTGGTGATGGCGCTTTATAAATATTGAAAAAAAAATAAAGTGGCCATTAGAGGGTTGGAGCTAGTCAGATGGGCAGTGAGGTTAGGGTGCGGTTACTGTTTGCTCACGCCAATGAACAGTATCTGAGGTTGAGAGGCTACATGTAGTGTCTCACCTGTGGCCACCTATTGAGAATAAAGGGGACCTCCGTGAACATTTCAGTATTGCCCATTGTAAAATGTTGGTATTGGGACCTAGCACAATGGCTGGCCAGATGTCTGGCAAGGTGCCATGCACCATGAGACACCCACTGCCTATCTGAACAAGTCCTTTTATCTTATTGAGATTGAGAGCTGGAAAACACAAAAATAGTTGTGGACCTGCAAACCACCTAAGTGAGCAGAAACAGAACCAGTAATTATGGCAGGAATGCCTTACTGTTGGAATATCCAAGACCTAAAGAAAGCCAAGGGCTGATTTAGACCGCCAAGCTCCATCTATATCTAAAATAGTTATTTAAGATGAACTGGCCCATTACAAAAATCTCCAGAGCGATGGTTGCAAGAACGGAGGCTACTACCAGGAAGTTTAAAAATAAAAAAACAGAATATTTTATACACTGTAACATTAAATCGTCTTTTCTCAAGCAGGGTTCCTCCAGAGTTGGAGTTGGAGTTTACTTGACCAGTGAGTAATTTGTGCCTCTCAGGTCAGTTTAAGTGACACCAATGATCTTTTTGGCTATCTGAAAGGGTGACATTCTTTCCAATGGCCAGCAATGTAAGGCTACGTACACATGTGCAATAATTGTTGTTAGAAAACGAACGATGAACAACCAATCAACAATTATTCACGATTATTTTGAACGATTGAATTGTGCTCAATTCTGTACATGCTGTAATGATATGATCAATCAAATATAATCCACCAATAATGTACACACACTAGATACGATGGTTTGAGCGATGCAGGGAGTGAAATGTACAGAAGAAAGTGTATCACAGAACAATTCACGATCACTGAACCTTGCCCAATCCGATCCGCTGGGACAGTCGTTCCTTTCCAGTGATATTCCTGTTTAATCAGCGTTGTTGGCCAGTTGTTGTTCACTTTTTTTGTTAACAATAATCGGACGATCGGTCATTAGGCGTTCGTTTCCAAAGATAATCATTGCTTGTGTGTATGTAGCCTAAGATGTATTCTTCCGACTGACCACCACACTAATATACTGTGATCTGTGGATATAGTAATTATAGAATGGGTTCCCTGAAGACCTAAAGGGTATTTCAAGGTTTCCCCATGTTAAAAGGTTGAGAAACACTGCATTAGTGCTTAAAGTTGCACACTGGGAACGTATCTTGTTACCCTTTGCCCAGCCATGCAGATTAGATCTAAATTGGTATCTTTCACTAATGTATGTCACAATGCCAAGTCTTGTTTTGACAAAGCTAAAAAACCCCAAAACATTATGAACATGGTGCATTAATATTTCAAACTTTCTCTGCTCTTTACTTGTTACAAAAACATGATTTTTTTTTACGCTTTGAAGAGTGCAACACAAATGTGCATCGCTGACACGCTTCTCAATTCAGCAATTAAAATGACAAAATGTTAAAAATAAGCGTATCATAATATATTTTGCTATTCGCACCTTTGTCTGATAGAAGCGCTTTTGTGCTGCAACAGTGCCAATAATCAGGTCAAAAAAGACAGTTTTTTTAAAATGTATTTTAGTAGCATAGAATGACCATAGAAAGATGTTTAGTTGTGGTTAGGTGGCTATTTTAAGTGGCTTCTTGCAGCCAATCGCAGATCCCAAAAAGAATATGAAGTCAGTTAGAGATTGTGAATATTTATTTAATATTACACATGGAGGACATTTTTAATGTGATTCATGTTTAGCGTTCTGATTTGTACTTTCACATTTTATTTCACATTCCAAACACATGCAGTGAGGTTAATTGGCTTCCTCCCAAAATTGACAAAAATAGACTGTATTAATGACAAATGACTATGGTAGGGGCATTAGATTGAGAGCCTCTTTGAGGGACAGTTGGTGACATGACTGTGGATTTTGTAAAGCGCTATGTAGTATGTCCGCTATATAAATATGTTGGCTATATAAATATGTAGTGATGATAATATAGCCACAACTGGATGCCCATGTACCTAGGTAATGGTGCAAGGAGGCAATTGGGAAACAAGAATAGAGCGCCCTGTGTAATGGAGATGAGAAAAGAAAAACATTGGTAGTCTTACCCTACCATGGCTCCCTCACTAGGAAGGAGTGAAAAAATGTAGGGATTGAGGGATCAGCGATAAAGGAAAAAAAAAAATGGAAACAGAAAAACAAATTACAACCACCAAATCCAAAGAGTAGCAATTTGCAATATATGACATTTTTAGGGGACTTTAGATATGCTTTAATGTGGAATTCCATGTAAAATATGAAATCACACTAAGATTAGTAATGAGCACCATCTTTTTAACTTTTTATCCAACGAGAATATATATCTGTGACTTTCCTGTTGCATTGTGCTATTTCCCTTCCGATTCACTTGAAAATTGCTGTAGAACTGAGACTAAAGCTGTGTACACATGTCAAATTTATATAGCTGGAACTGATCTTTCCTGATTGTTTCTAGTGACACTATAACAAATAAGCACTGTACATTCTCTTTGGAGAGCAGGAGGCACCCCGCTGTGTCCTTCCCTTTAGGAAATGACAGCGGTTGTCCTAGTTGGTTGTTTAGTGATGCGGCACAGTGGGCAGCTAAATGATGTCCATGGTGTTCTTTCCAATGGGATAGGATGCAGTTGGGTGACATCTGCAGGGAGCTGCTGTACAAAAATAATTTTTAATTTTGTTAACTCTACAGCTTTCTTCCAAATAATAATGTGATCCTATGTTTTTGCTCAGAACAAAGTGCTAGGTCAATTTAAAGGGAGCCTACTGTCTTAGTGTGCATGGGCAGATAACAAGTGCACTTTAAAGGCTCTTGTAAGCTTCATTGTGCTAGGTAACTGACAGGTTTGCTTTGAGTTGCAAACACCTTTCATTACCTAAAAATTTATTTATCCAGCTTGCTAAACATACCCTTGGCAGTTTTGTTTTCTGCATTGGTATCACAGTTTGGTTCTGGCTCCCTGAAAGTGCACGCAACGTTCATCAGAATAGTGGATAGGTTGGAGAAGTGCAGGAGTCAGACTGGGGCTGTAAAGCAATTCTTTCTTCCTTCTCAATGCCGTCGGCGGAGCTGTAGGCAGAAAACTTGGCAGAAATTATAATGGGATCTGAAAAATGTTCCCGGCCAGAATTACAGCCCACACGCTCAAGATATTTACGTTCTCTATGGCAGAGGAAGAAAATCTATGCATCTGTGCACAGTTGGAGACACAGGTTTGCATGGGCCATAGATTGTCATCCAGTTTCAGTTTGGGGCTCTTCTGACAAAAAAAACCTCAAAGTTTTAGCACATAGGTAAAATTATTTAAAGGGAACTTATGCTGAGGAAGTAAGGAGGCTACCATTGATAACCAACCAACCAACTTTTTAAGTTTTGTTTTTGGACAGTAAGTAAGGGGAAATCTGCCCAATGAGAACACAATTGGAAACTCATTTGTAGTGAAAAGGGAGAATGTTTACAAGGTCCAATATTGCTTTTATTTCTATTCATCCCTTTCTGTCATAGAGAGGAAAAAAAAGGAACTGGATACATTTCTTTGTAGGAAAAGTCTTACTCACTGGGCCTAAGTTATGTTACATACACACGTGCAATGGTTCTCAGCCGATTATCGGCTCAGGGCAGATATCAGACGAGAATCTGGCGTGTGTACAGCGCTCGTCATCCATCGTCTGAACGACCGTCTTGGCGGATCCATGGATGATGGATGACGATCAATCGTAATGGCAGTTAAGGGGAGAGAGCACAGTGGGGTGCTGCTCTGTCTCCCCCCCCCCCCCCTCCATATAGCAGAACGGTGCTGCATGTACATGCATCGTGCAGTCCTTTGTCGTTGGAAAGGATCATGAAAGATCCTTTCCAACAACAATTATTGCACGTGTGTATGTAGCCTTACTAAAGCTCTACAGGACTGGAGAAGATAGACTATCATGGGGGAACCTGGGTCACTTGGCAAACCTGGAATGGATCTGGTGTAGGCAGAAAACATTTAATAGCAAATGACTTTTAAGAAATCCATTCAGGTTTGGTGGATTAGGAGAGCTTGGTCTTGTAGACCTTGGAGAGCTTTAAGAAATCAGGGCCATTGTATCTGAACCCAATCTGCATCCAAAAACATTGATGTGAGTTACAATGTAAATTACAACATCCAAAAAGGAGTGCAGACTACTGTCCTCAATTTCATCACATTCACCCAAAGCACTTTGGGTGAAAGCTGAATACTAGGGATGAGCTTTCGGTTTGATTTCATGCGGATTTTGAAAAAAACATCAGCTGTTCTATGGTATGTAAAACTGGAATTCTTTACATTTTTTATATATATATATATATATATATATATATATTTATATATATATATAATGGATGTTCTAAAACACATCTGCTAAATGGTCTTTCCTATCCCATACATAAAAGGAAAACCTGTTGTATCAAAGCTCCAGTATGATACATTTAACTAAGAAACCTCTAAAATGCATGTTTCCTTAGTTTACTTTAGTTTATTTGCAGTTTTTCCTGTATAGCATTAGCATATACTTGGGATTTCATGCAGTTTCTATTCACCAGAGTGAGGGATCCTTGGCTGAGACTGACATCCTAGCCAGTGATCTTATTACTTTAATAAATCAGGCTCAGTATTTCTGTCAGATTTTGTTTCTCTGACATCAAACTGTAAATCCTCAGCAGTTGGAAGCTGCAGAGAAGTAAAGCCAGGAGTTATTATATGCAGATAAGAAATCACAGAATTGCCTGAACGTTTTTGTTGATGGTGGTGAGCGTTGTTTTATTAGGTCACATTATCAAGCTAAATCAAAATATCTGAACATAGCTACGTTTTCTGAGGAAGCTTATGAGTTCTATTGCTTTATTGGCTGGTGTGATTATTTGTGACTGTATATGAAATTACATCCTAAAAATTTGTTTTTTTGGATTTCTTTTACTGTTTAATGAAAGGGGTGGACTAGGCTTTGTATATCAGTAAGCTGACTGGGCTCAGGCTCCATGGGACACCAAACTGGGCTGAGCCTTCTATATTAGTCCTTAGACTGGACTCACCCCCTTTATATTAGCCACAGGACTGGGCTGAGCCTTTTATATTAGTCTTTAGACTGGGCACAGCATTCTATAATACCCAATAGGCAGGGCTGAGCTTTCTATATTAGTCACTAGACTGGGCTCAGCATTCTATAATACCCACTAGGCAGGGCTGAGCTTTCTATATTAGTCTTTAGACTGGGCACGGCATTCTATAATACCCACTAGGCAGGGCTCAGCCTTCTATATTAGTCACTAGACTGGGCTCATCCCCTTTATATTAGCCACAGGACTGGGCTCAGCCTTCTATATTAGCCACTAGGCAGGGTGAGCCTTCTATATTAGTCACTAGACTGGGCTCAGCCTTCTATATTATCCACTAGGCTGGGCCTAGCCTTCTATATTAACCACTGGACTGAGCTCATCCTTGTATATAAGGCACCAGAGCTTTAAATATTTATCAAAAGACTAGGCTTAACCTACCAAAATAAACACCAGATTGGGCCCACTCTTCTATATTAGACATCATACCAGGCTCAGACTTCTATTTTAGTCTCTAGACATGGCTCAGCTATCTAAATTAGACATCAGAATGGGGTCATCCTTCTGTAATACTTGCCAGACTGGGGTCATATTTCTATATTAACCACTGAACTGAGCTCAGCCTTGAATATTAGATGCCAGATGTGGCTTACTTTTAAATATTGATCAAAAGACTGGGCTAAACTTTCTGTAATAAACACAACACTGGGCTTGGTTTTCTATATTAGACATCATACCAAGCTCAACCTTCTATTTTAGCCACCAGACTGGACTCAGCCATTTATATTAAACATTAGAATGGGCTCTGCATTGAATATAAGATGGCAGATGCGGCTCACTTGGTCAAAAGACTTGGCTCAACCTCCTGTAATAAACATTACACTGTGCTTAGCCTTCAATTTTAGTCGCAAACTAGTCTCAGCTTTATATATTAGCCAACAGGCTGGGTTTAGCTTTGTATATTAACTGCCAGATTGGGCCTGTGTGTGTACATTAAATACCATCTTGGGCTCTTTCATGCCTGCTAGACACCACATTGGGCTAGCTTTTTATTATAGACACCAGGCTGGGTTCAGCCTTAAATATTAGTCAAAAGACGGGGTTCAGTCATCTATATTGTACACCGGACTGATTTTAGTTTTCTATATTAGCCACCAGACTGGGCTTTGCCTTCTTTATTAATAAAAGGAATAGGTTCATCCTTGTAAATACCATACCATACTAGGCTTTTCCTTAAATATTTAACATAGAACTAAGCCCCAATAACTATATTAACCACCACACTGAGCTTAGTCCTTCTTTATTAGACACCAATTTGGGATAAACCTTCTAGATGAGACATCAGACTGGACTCAGCCTTCTAATTTTTTTGCCAGACTGGGCCCAGCTTTGTATATTTGACACTAGAATAAGCTTAGGCCTGACCAAATATATTATACAGCATATGGGGTTCAGTGTGTTTTGCATTTTTAAATCACATCCCTAAAAAAAGGATACTTTGGCCCTAATTTGCTATGAGACACTACTCTAAGTTCTTTGCTAGCTTTATTCACTGATCAAATGTAGATTTCTAAGTGGTGGAAGGTAACAGAAATGGCAGCTTTATAATCTGCAGATTTTCATTTAAAAGGAGTTCTGTATGGGGGAGGCGGAATCCTGCAATTGGGATTTCTTTTCAAGAATCATCAATATACCAACAAGGTATTGGGTACAATACAGTAGTACCTAGATGGAAAAAAAACAGAGCAGGTAGTCTTTATGCATTTGCTTTCAAAAAAAAAATTCTTTATAAACATATAATAAAAAAGGTTGCACATTCATTTGTGCCTTATACATCTGCTAGGAGTTCTGCTTAATAGAGGAAACAATTGTGTTCTGAAGAAAACCTTGCAGCAGCGGACGGCTTCATCGGCAAAGCTAATCATGCGTCGGGCAGGTCAGTAGTTCATTACCCAGCGTTTGAGGATACAACTCTGAAAACACAATCAAGCTTCTTCAGTTGACAGCCCTCGCCCATTCACTCAGCCTTATCTAAAATTAGATAATTGCTCAGCACAACATATCTCTTTCTGATATTTTCAACAAAATGGTCGTACTAGGTCTGAGAGGCCATTGTAAGGAAGCCTTCAAATAGAATATTAATGCAGTTGTCATGAAGTAGTTGTGATCATGAAAGCTTTGTGTGCAATTTCTTTACACCTTTGAATAGTCAGGTCCTGTTTTTTGAAACACTTTCTTGTGTAACTCATTTTCGTAATGTAAATATATGAAGGCTTTTTTTTAGGGAGCAAACTGGGGACCTGGAGCTCAACAGAAGTGAGACCCATCAAAACTCATAGGTTTAGTATAACTTTTGTAAAATGATGATGACCAGTTGTCCTGTGACACCCTGTGGCACAAAAATAATTTTGGGGGGCATATCTGTAGGTCCAACCATATGGGGTAAAAGGATTTACCCCATCCAGCAAAAATAACAATTACATGGTAATAACACCATAAAACACTGCTAGGGGTGCTCACTAATATGCCCACTCTATGTCAATTTGTGTTGAATTGACTATTAGAACAGTGCCAGTAACTGTCTTTGGCTTGACTAATACATATATAGGAGTTGTCCATAGCTCCAAATAGCTGTCCATCCTGAGCCTTATGTTATTAATATTAATATTATTATTAATAATAATAATAATAATAATAATAAAAATCAGTATTTATATAGCACCAACATATTACGCAGCGCTGTACATTAAATAGGGGTAGCAAATGACAGACAGATACAGACAGTGACACAGGAGGAGGAGAGGACCCTGCCTGGAAGAGCTTACAATGTAAGAGGTGGGGAAGCAGCATACATGAAGAGGGAGATATTGATTGATGGGTGGGTAGTGAGGGTTTAGGTGACAGAAGAAGACGGGTAGGCAAGTTTGAAAAGATAGGTGCTCTTTACTGTTACTGGTTAGCACATGAGCACTGCAGCAGAACTGATTGACATAACATCCTGTCCCTCCCTGTTGCACAGTTGATTGCAAGATGCTTAAACCAGGTCAAACTGTGCTTTAACCATTTATACACATTTTAAAATGTATGTTTTCAAATTGTGTCCAGAATAGGAAGGTGTGAAAGCACCCTGATGCCAAGCATAAGTCTCAGTAACCATGCTTTTTCAGCATATGCCATTCATTTTATGGGTATGGCTTCAATGGGCTGCTCGATAGATGAAAAATGTACCTGATCTATTTTCCATGATGCACTGCAACACAACCCATATATGTCAACTGGATACATTGAAAGCCAAGCAACATGTGTTTTAATGTGTTGTAATGACAATGTAACAATGCATAAGTATGCATAGGGACTTAATAATGCATAAACTGCTTTAGTTTGTGTCTAGTATTTCTGCCTGGGGTGTTGCTACTTCCATCATTCTCATATACATATAAAGAAGTCATGTGCTTCCTCAGACAATGTAATATATATATATTTAATAACAATTTTTGTAGCAGAATTATTTCCTATGGCTCTATACAATGCTACAAGCAAGGCTTAATAATATGATTGCTTAGAGAAAAACATAGGTTTATAATATCTGTACAGAAATGCATATAAAAAGCCATCATGATAAAAGGAAAGAGGCCTGTCCAAGATAAAAATATTTTTAAAATTATGTGTCTATATAATTCCATAATAATATAAGTTCCATAATAATTTCTGTTTTTGGTTTCTGATGAACTGCAGGACAGAAAGTCAGCTATATGTCATAAATAGTTTCCCCTGTAGCCAATAATATACAGTACATATTTTGTTCTGTATTTGCTGATTTTTGATGCATTTAAAGATAAAGTGTTAATGTGCTCCAAAAAACAGAGCAACAGTAAAATTCTGTACCTGATTGTCACAATATAACGTACGTGTTTGGTAACAAATCACCAAAATCAACCGAACAGGTGTATGTATTTTGTATAATGATATTTGAGTGCCATTGAATTAGTTAGAATTTCATATTTTTCTTTCATTGTTTGCAGTCTTCATATGGTTCAGTGAACGGTTTTGTTCGCATTCATCTCTATGGATATGTAGTTTGCAGTTAATCCCAAAAATAGTTCATTCAGGTGTTCTTCACGCCGAGCCGGTCCAGCAGGATTCCCTAATGTTTATATAGTTTTCCAGCTCATTGATTATGGGGAAGGTGCTGTGTGATAAGTCCATGTAATGGTATTTTTGCTCTGTGTTTTTACAGCTAAAATTGGGCCATCAGAGATAAAACACTTCCTTATCATGAGTATAAACCCCAATCTATATTTTAAGTAGTTATTTCTCACTGTATACAGTTTTCCTATGAATCTGCTGCAAATTTTCTTTTTTTTCCTGTTACAGGCTGACAACAACGAGCCCCTGATTTGCAATGAGCTACCATGTTGTCAGTCTACCATATGCATTCCTTCCTTGGCCAGGGATTCTTATACAACTGAGGTAGCTCAATTGCCAACTGAAAGAGTACATGTCTCAAGCTAACAACACCATTGCTGAATGCAGGGCAGGGGTTAGCATTGCCATGCTTCCATGTGCACGCCTTCAATTGACCATAATCACTCAGATTAAAAGCCCCCAACGAGGACAAAAGTGCATATGGCTGGCTGACAACATTGTTGCTCATTGCAAGGCTGTGGTTTTGTGTTGTAGAATCTTTAAATCCTGGTGCATGTGTACTTTTTTGTTATATTCATATATCTACAGTACCTCCGCTGCTATCTCTTATCTTACGACGTGCAATGTTGCCACTCTGACCATTGAATAGGAGAGACTAAGGCTATGTACATACGGTAGACTTTTGTCCTTGCAAAGGATCTTTTGCAAAAGAAAAAAAAGACTGAAAGATGCATGAACGAGCGCTTTACATGAAGCGCCGTTCTGCTCCATGGAGAGGGTGGGGAGAACAAGCAAACTGATGGAATTATCCCAAATGATTGGAGCTCAAGGATCATTCTTTATAAATAATATATGGAATCATTTTTTTTCATGGTCACATGACTTAATACGATGACATATTAGGGATTTATTCATGCACACTATTAAGGTTACTGAAAGGTCAATGTAAGGAATATTTAAAAATCAAATTGAAACCACATGCAGTTTCAAGCACAAGAGTGTGATCAGGAGATTAAACACAGTTATAGTTGAGACCAATTGTCGCCATTGTCATAAGGAAAAAGTCGCAGGCAAGTCACTCACTGTCACATTCCCCATATGTATAAATGATAGGAGCTGCAATTGTTCCTTACTTAATCTCTGGCGAGGACACAAAACGAGAACACGTATGAAAGGCCTTTGTCTGATACACGCTTGCAGGGTTCCAATCATGACTCTTTTAATTATTTATGAAAAGGCTAAAGGTGGAAAAATCGATGTTGCTATAAATACACCAAGCAGGAAAGAACTGATAGAAAAATGTGGACATGGATAATGGCTGTGTCTGCAGGCCCTGTAGAATATCATAAACTTCCAGTTTGTAGCTTCGTCTTCTACTAGATGGAATTTTGGCCTCATTGAAGGTAACAGAACATTTAAAAAACATTAACAGCTATGCTAGTAGAACAACGGACTACAAGCAACATTTTCTGCTTGCTTCTGTCTCTTCTTTGCTATAAGAGCTGCCATTACAGATACAGGCCAGTGTAAATTATGGTCTGATGGCATTCAGCTTGCCTGCAGTCTGCACTGTAACTAGAGAAAAAATGTGAGTACAAGAAATGTGTCTTCTCCTCCTGCATAAGTGTGGCTAAACCCTGTCTACATTAAATGTGATTGGAGTTAGACAATTGAGAAAGGGGAAATACAAATATAGAGGGACATCTAATGCTTTCCATGTTCTGGTAATCCATGTCCTCACTCATTCCAGTCTGCCTATGTCTAACAGTTTGTGTTCTCCAGTGATTACATGATGCATGGCAACATTTTTGGAATGCTAAAGTGTATAGAGCTAGAGGAAGAGCTTAGCTATGAGAAGAGATTAGCTGAACTGAATCTATTCTCCCTTGAGAGGAGACGTTTAAGGTGGGATATGATCACCCTGTATAAATATATAAATGGTCCATATAGAGAACTCTCTTATGGACCATTTATTCCCAATTATTCTCTTTAAGATCATTACAAAGGACAAGGGGTGCTCTTTGCACCTGGAGAAAAGGAAATTTAATCTGTAGATAAGGAAGGGATTCTTTAATGTAAGGTCTGTGGAAATGTGGAATCGGCTCCCTCAGGAAGAAGTTTTAGCAAGTTTTATAGATTGCTTTAAGAAAAAGCTGGATAATTTCTAGAAACACAGAATATAACTGGGGATAAAAGCTTTAATGTAAAGATAGCGGAGACTGCTGGTCCAGGGAACATCCAATTGCCTCATAGGATCGGGAAGGATTTTTTTCCCCTGTTGGAGCAATCTGTACCAGGGTTTTTTTTTGCCTTCTCTGCATCAGCTATGGCCATAGGATTTTTATCTGGCATATGTTTATTTCCCTAGTGGGTAAACTTGATGAACTTAATTCTGGGCCAGGAGAAAGTAACTCCTGTGTACGTGTTGGAGTTATGTCATCCCAACCTGGTCAAAGATGCCAAACCCAGAAGAAAATTGGGCGGATGTAAGCCGCAGCAATAGATCAAAAGACATTACAGCCAATAAAACAAGCTGAATGTAAGCACAGCAATGTTTTCACTTATGGTCATTCCCATTTAGCCTAATAGGAGCACAAATCTTTTTGTGCATTCTTTTGCATTTGGTTGCCTATATATTGTGTTGGTTTGCAAGTTATCTGGAGGCAACATATTGCTTCTGGCCACCATTGAGCAGTCAGCTGCTTCCATTGACTGAAATACTTCTGTCCATAGTGAGCTGCGATTGAATAACATTGTATTGCAATTACACTGTGGCTGTTGCCAGAGGACTGAACGTGGCTCATAATCCCCTGTGGTACAGTGAACTACACCGCAACCACACTCCAACCACAAAGTGTTTGCCAAAAACACTGGGGTTAACCCTAGAAATTGCTCTCGGGAATATATAGGGGCACCTAGGAGTAGAAATTTAATAAAGAGGCCTATATGTGCAAAGTCAACCTAGATAAATAAAGGGGATCCAATGTATTTTATTGTCTTGTGGAAAAGTTCAAACAATATAGCCGATTACTTTAAGTCTCCCCCCCAATACTTCTTTAGCTTGGAGACCAATGTTATAAATTTTATCCCAACTCCTGTAACTGTTACTTTTGCAGGGTGACTTGGTTTGCATTTAATGATGCTGAAAATGACAAAAAAATTAAATGAATTATTAGGTGTTATCTCCATACAGTTACCCGAATACAAAATGTTTCCTTATAGCAGATCTTTAATATGTAAAAGCAGTTGACCTCACATGAGCAAATCACAGCATCTTGCCCTGCACCGCTCATTAATCAGCGATGATCAGCATCCGGAGATTAAACTCATTTAATTTACTAAGCAAAGTGTTTGTTCAAAATGAAAACAGGGGATTTCTGCCTATCACGTGACTCGTGTCTCTTTCACATATTAACAATTTAGAAGAAAGACTCCTAATCCCTTGCTTATTGCTGGGAGACCAGGATCTTCCCTACAACAATACACTAAAGCTTTATAAACAGAACTTCTTCAAGTCATTCTAATATACAATGTGTTTCCTGCTATATTATTTATGACAGCAGTGCCATACTGCATTTTTAAAGCTCTTTAAGTATTCATTTTGTAGGTGCATGGCTATCCTTTGTCCCTAAAGGATTGGAAGGCCGGACCATATGGCACATTGTGTTTGGATTGCAGCTGTTGAGCACAACTCAGCTCCTTGTTCTAGGCCTCCAAAATGCAAGATCAATAGAAAAAAATGATATTGTAATTCTATAATGAGCAGATATTGAACATAGAATCATCAAGGCAAGCATGCAACATTCCTTTGTTTTGCTTACTTACGTTTCTAACAGCCCCAAGACATTTAGACCTTCTCCCGTTACAGTTATTATTTAATTATTATAATCAGGAAAGAGAAGAATGAACATATAAACAATCATATTACCTCCCAGGAGATCTGTAGCTGTACCTTGTTGTGGGAAGGTGATCTATAATTGGTTTCAAATGTGCTTTCTGTAAAAAAAAAAGAAAAAAAGCCTTGTCATTCCTTATGGCTGACATACCATGCATTCGAGTTTCAGCCATCTGTGCTTGTGCACTGCTCCCATCACATGAATTGGTCCTCTGAAATCTATAGGGAAATTGACATTTCCATTAAGGGGCACATTCAGTAGAAAAAGTAAGTGTCCTTTCTTTTTAGGAATGTACTTGCTTAAGTTTTAATCATATTATATATCCATTCAGAGGAATAATAAACTATGCTTTGAGTTTGGGTGAAGAGAAAAAACTAAAAGGCCAGATCTATTTAAAATATTTATTAGCTTGAAAACAGATCTGGAATATTTGGTTGGATCTTGAGTTGGAATTGGGAAATCTGAAAGGTTTTAATTACTTTATAGGGGGATTTGTGGGGTGCTTGCACCAGTTGTACAACCATACACACCAATGGGTGATGTAGTAATGGGATGTATGATGCCACCAGGCATAAATAAATCAGCAGCACACCTTCCAGATACATAAGAAATTAGATATTACCAATGTTTTGTACCATTATAGGGCAGCACAGTGGCTTGGTGGTTAGCTCTCTGGCCTTTACAGTGCTAGGTCCTAGGTTTGAGTCTTGGCCAGGACATTATCTGCATGGAGTTTACAGGTTCTCCCTATGTTTGCGTGGGTTTCCTCACATATTCCAAAAAAACATGCAGTTATGGTAATTGGCTTTCCCCCCAAAGTTGACCTTAGTCTGTAATAAAAGCATATCACTATGGGGGGGGAAATAGATTATGAGCTCCTTTGAGGGAAAACTAATGATATGAATATGGACTTTGTACAATGCTGTGTATATGTCAGTGCTTTATAAATACTGTATATTAATATTAATAATGAATTGTTTAGGACTGCTCAGGAACCGTTATCAAGATAGAATGACCTTAAACCTGAAACTCAGATACAAAATTTTGTATTTCCCAATACCTACAAAGGGTGATAAATCCACTTTGTGTGCATCAAATGCATACTGAGCTTTGCATTGTAAAAATAGCAGTAACATCATCACTGGACTACATATAGCATGCAGAGAGCAGAGTTACATGGTTAGTTAGGTTGGAAAAGACATTCAAAAGCCATCAAGTTCAACCACTAAAGAAAATAAACATATCCTAGATATAAAACCCTATATACATAGTTGATCCAGAGGAAGGCAAAAAAAACTCTGGTACAATTTGCTCAAATAGGGGAAAAATTCCTTCCTGATCCTGTGAGGCAATCGGATGTTCCCTGGACGAACATTCCCTGTTGTCTGAGTTGGTAGAGAGCCCAGAAGCTTCATCCACTAAATGCTATCTGCTGGAAATGATAGTAGGGGGCAGATACAAGACCAAAAGCAGAGAGAGCAGCAGTAACTGCTCTTTTTTATAGGAAGCTTGTGCACAAGTTTTACAGACTCGTGTTCCTCTCAACCTGTATTGGGTCACAGAGGAAATTACCCCAATAGACCTTTCCTTATGCAAAAGAGGTTTAAGATATAGTAAAGTCATGTTTCTCAATACTTATTTTTCTAAACTGTATTGGGTTGCCTGATTAAAGCCAAACTCCAGGACAGGCAAATATTGTCTAAATATATTATATGACAAAGGGGGACATGGGTAGGGTAATGTTATCATTTGCATACTTCCAAGGGTAGAAAGAGCTTCTGTGTTTTGGAAGTTTAATATTTCAGGTATGCTATGTGACTCCATAGAGGTAAATCAGGGAGTAAATCTTCTAACCATGAGCCTGAATCCATGACACACTCTTACAAAGTTGCCCTGCACAGTATTTTCTCTTTCTCTGGCAGCCCACTGTCTGCTTTTCGACCTTCATGCCAGGGAATCCCCATAAGTATCTATGGGGAAATCCTCTCTGTGCAAGGAAGAAGGAAGTGAATGCAGAAGTGCATAATTCTCAGTATTCGTAGAAGATATGTATATGATATTTCAACTAAAAGTATAAAAGAAACTTTCGCACTAACTGCAATTACTATTAGGTGTCAACACAATTATGAGAATCTCATCAAATCATAAAGCAATCATAGAAAAATGATCATCGTAATAAAGCGCTGCACATTATTCCACGATTGCTTTCTAGGATGAGGAACTAGGAACTCTTTTTTTTTTTTAGCATCAACACCATTTTTTTTAATAAAAGGCTTACCCTTGTCATATCTCCATCATGATTTATTCCGTTTATTTAACAATAATTTTAATAAAAGAATAATAGGGATGTGTGATACAAAACCACACTCGGGGGCGGTGCAAAAATATGGACAACAGTCCAACAGACAAGAGTTATAAAGATACAATGCTTATTACCATTGAACAGGGGGTAACTTTTATACTATATACAAGTGCTGCAAGTTTAATTAATATATGCTGCATTTTCCTTAATATTCTACAATGTGAATTATACTTTATCAATCTGAATTAAATATATAATAAAAATAGCAAAAGCAGAGATTACGATCTTTAAAAAAATGTCAAAAAGATCATCCAAAAGGATGAAAGATTATTTGTGAATAGATTAGCTGATCTCAGAGTATAGGACACCTGAAAAAAGATTTGGTAGGATTCAAAAAAAGCCTGCCTCTCTTACCTCCTGAACCTTTCTATTAATATTTAATCTTATTCATTCCATTTAGAAAGGTATAATATGAAAGCTGTAGATCCAAGCTTAGACTTTGCAGAAATGTGGACATCTGCAGCTCTCTTGTAATCTACTGGCCATTATGTAGTTGTCAATGCAGGTAAACTACAACTGACAATATGTGTTAAAATTAATTTCTCAGTTTGAATTTCCCAAGTTTGTTATACATTTGTTTTTGGACAGCTATCAAAAATTATAGCAACCATGGCACAGATAACAGAAGAATACCTGGTCTTCTTATCCATTATCATCAGCTGATTTCCCAAATGCTGTTTTGGCTGAATGGACAAATTTGTCCATAGATGCACTCCAGGAATTTTTGAAAATGTTCCTAGAATGGGGGAAGCTGGTATAGGAAAACCACAAAAAACTGAGGGAGGACATAGCTCCTTGTAGATAGTGGCCAGGCTGAGATTTGAACCTGGAACCCTAATGCTGCAAAGGGGAAGGTGCTAGCCACTGGATTACTCATACTGCTCCTTCCTTTATGTTCTCTTCTGCAGCATGATTAGCTATGTACCCTCTTTCTTGTCTCTGTGAAGTCCCATGTACCACATATTCCCACTTTCTGCTTGCAAACTGGCATCAAGTCTACCAACAGTAGTTCCATCAGCATCTCATCTGTCATAGTAGTAACCTAAGAAGAAGAATTCCACAATGTACCATTCAGCACCATTATGATCTTTACATAAGGTTAATTTTTATTTAATTTCAGCCATGTGACTATCATTTTTAAGTCTCAATGTGCCCCAAAATAGAATGGCAGAGGCTGGTATAGCGGCAAAAAACAAGGACATGAAAAGGGAAGCAATTCCATAGTGTTTGTGTTCGAATTTGCGTTATCCTTATATTCAAACTGAATATGGCTGTTCGAATCTGGATAGACCCGAAAAACACGGAATTCAACAGCGCAAATTCGTGTGTAAAAAAATGTGTTAAAAAAAAATAATAATAACGTTGAAGTAATTTATTTATTTTTATATTAATTTAATGTGTGTGATTTGTGTAACTAACTTTTATTCTTCACAGGTTATCCCACAATGACAGGATGATTTCCACAGCTACACAGCCGAGCACTAGAGGCTAAATGGGGACAAGTTTCCCCATTCATCACCTTTAGTGCTCTGTGATTGGCTCAAGCGTCATCAGGATTTTCCTTTCCCCAGCCAATCAGAGAACACTAGAGGTAAATGAATGGGGAGACTTGTCCCTATTTAACCTCTAGTGCCCCGGGGATCTTCTCAATGAATGCAACGCAGTCGCATTCATTGAGAACAGTGTGCGATTTGCGGCACTAGAGGTTAATTAACCTCTAGTGTCGGGGATCTTCTCAATGAATCGGGCCGCAGTTGCATTCATTGAGAACAGTGTGCTATCCCAGGCACTAGAGGTTGAATGGGGACAAGTCTCCCCATTCAAAACCTCTAGTGCTCTCTGATTGGCTGGGGAAAGCTTTCCTCAATCAGGGAGCACTATCCCTATTCCTGAAAAAAGTTTTTCTGACTTTAGAGAAACTCTACCCAAGAACACATACAACTAGTAAAGGGGCTGAAGAGAAATAGGGGGAGTGGAGCTATCAGCACTGCTCCCCTGATTGCTCTTGCAGTTCTTCACTGTCCCTAAAAATAACCAGAATTCTCCCAGAATCGACTTTAATGGTGTTCGAATTCGGCATTCACCCGAACAACATCTCCCTATTCTATCGAATAGCTGTCGAAAAGAATAATGAGATATTCGACCAACACTGCGATTCCATAACAATGCCCATGGTTTTGGAATGGGATCGCCAATCTCATAAAGGTGGTCAGGTGTTACCAAACTTTTGCCCACATTATATAGTTGAAGTTGGTGTTGATTGCTTTTGAAGATCATTCGTTTATTTTTGCTATATGTCTTCAAAGGTAAAAATAATCTAAGTTGCAAATCAATTTTGCAATTAACTTTCAGATCCAGACTACCACACCTTTTTTATTTTAGTACTCCTTTCATGTCAGATGGATTTAAAATGGAGGAAAGTTAGAGGGAAAGCAACAGCATGTAGCCAAATGAAAGCCAATTATTCTGTCACTTCTTTGCATCAAATTTGGACACATCTGACAAGTTAGCATGGTTTTTAATACCAAAAAGTACATTAGAAATGTGTTACAGGAAAATGATGGAAAATATCATCAAAACTGGAGGTTTCATTAAAGTGAAAGTATAATGGTTATACCCAGTTTAATTTTTATTTATATTATGTGCATAAAATCTATTTTACTAATAAATGTGTAATACGGGATGCATATACATGTATGTCGAAAGCCCAGCACTGCATTTTTAATTGTTGCAAGCCTAGAACTAACAAAACAGGAGGTCCCATCTGTACTAGGAGAGAAGAAATATCTGTGTGTCTTCTCTTATTCTTTCAGCAGACTGTGTAATCTGATCTCTGCTACTTTCCTCTTCAATTTACAACATAAACTATTCACAATTTATTTGAAGATCAACCTTCAGAAGGCTGATGCAGTTGACTAGAGGTCACAATGTGCTGGCCAAAATAAATATTATTATTATTATTATTACACAGTATTTGGATAGCACCGACATATTACGCAGCGCTGCACAAAGTCCATAGTCATGTCACTCAAAGGAGCTCACAATCTAATGTCCCTACCATAATCATTTGTCTTTAACACAGTCTAAGGATAATTTTAGACAGAAGTCAATAAACCTAACTGCATGTTTTTGGAATGTGGGAGGAAACCAGAGTACCTGGAGGAAACTCCCACAGACACGGGGAGAACCTGCAAACTCCATGCAGATAGTGACCTTGATAAAAAAACTCAAATACAAAATATATTTCTCACTTTCCCTGTCTTCCAATCTTGTTTGGAAGGGCACAATATGACATCTTTATGATGTCAGCCATTAAACTCGTAGGTGTTCTGACCACCCAACTTTATTCTCCTTCTGAGGGTTTTGTGTTCAGCTTGGATGGGCGGATGAGGCTACTTGGATGACACCACTTACCAAATCTGCCTAGTCTATATAGCCAACAATGAAAGCTGATGGCGGGTGTTGACCATCACCAAGTCATGATGTAGGGGCTCCTTTCAACACACATGACACTTTAATGATTTATTATTGGAGAACCTGACTGCTGATGTGTGAGATTGAGAAAACAGCACATGTGTTCAATGTTTGTAATAAAATATAGGACTACTGTCGTTCTGCATTTTAGCCACAAGATGCCGCTGTTTCTGAGCACAGCTAAACAAGTGGCCAGTATTTGTATATTGTTAGGAGGTGTGGTTGTTCTGAAGAGGACGAATGGTGGGTTGCCCCTAATCCTCCAGCAGTGGCAAGTATGCCACCCAGGGCAAGCGCTGAACGGTCAGC
This sequence comes from Pyxicephalus adspersus, assembly GCF_032062135.1. NCBI lineage: Eukaryota > Metazoa > Chordata > Amphibia > Anura > Pyxicephalidae > Pyxicephalus > Pyxicephalus adspersus. The sequence goes on from NC_092862.1 coordinate 138,229,038, forward strand.
AGTTCCTTCCACGTCAGACGTGGCTGACATCCCCAGTACTTCTGAACTTCCCACTCTGCGTAGGTCGGACACATAGCCACAGGTTACGCATGGGAAATGAGCTGTAAAAGAACATTTGTCACATTGAAATTGGCAGATTAATAAAGACCGGGGGAAGAAGTTACCAAAGAGCTTAAATAAACCATGAAGGTGACCTTTAATAAATTTTGCTTGGTAGCCTTAGAACCTAAATATCTATTTTCTCTACTCAAACTAAGCCTTAAACTGCATCTTTCCTTCTGTCCTTCATCTATATGAAAAAACATGGTGGAGGAGACATGAAAGACAGGACGCCAATGTGTAATTGTATTCAGTCTGTAGAGGGATAGGTGACATCATAAACACAAGGTAATCAGACAGTTTTGAAGTTTGCAAAGAAGATTTTATTGTAATTAGGCGTTACTTATTAACAAACATAGTAAAAGTCTATGCTGTAAATGGTTCAGGGGAGTGTGAGATCAGACAAACCCATGTAGCCATTGATGAAAACTGGTTTGGTCAGAAACTTTTCTTTTGAACTAAAAGAGGATTTTCATTAAAGAGATGATTTAATTGGTAGACCAGTCTGTGTCATGACTTAGGCACTTATTGCTAAAGGGTGTCAGACTGGGTTTCCAGACATCCAAAAATATGAAATAAAAGCTTGGGAAGTTAATCTAATACCCATTCAATATATAGCAGTTTACAAGTCCATAGGTGTGTACCAGTTCATATAATTGTACCTGGACTCTAAATGTCTTTTTACTATAAAAGGTTTTTATGCGATCTCTCTGGCTTCATGATTAGCTGTGTACCCATTTCCTTGTCTCTGTAAAGTCCAGTTTCTCAGATATTCATTCTTCCTGCTAGTAGACTGGCATCAAGTCTACCAGCAAGAATTAGGCGTTCCATCTGCATTGCATCTATTACAGTAGTCGAAGAATTCTACAATGTATCATACAGCACCCTCATGACCTTTACACAAAGGTGTGTATGTTTAATTTCAGCCATGTGACTTTATTTTCAAATCTCAGTGGACACAATTATCTTTATCGTGGTATTTTAGTTTTGTGAATTTTGTCCAGAACAAGGGCCCTGATTTTTTAAAGCTCTCCAAGGCTGGAGAGGATACACTTTCATCAGTGAAGCTGGGTGATCCAGCAAATCTGGAATGGATCAGGTCAAGGATTTAAAATATTTGCTAACAAATGACTTTGAAGAAATCCACTCCAGGTTTGCTGAATCACTCAGCTTCACTGATGAAAGTATATCCTCTCCAGCCTTGGAGAGCTTTAGTAAATCAGGACCAAGGCATCCATGTTGCTTCAGATGGACTAGTGAAGCAGTGTGCTGTTACCGTTTCTCAAATTTATTTAATCAGCAGCCCATAACCATGTATCCATCTGGCTATAGGGGTTGATAGAACCACCTTAATGACATAGTGATAAAGCAAGGGGAAAGCAGTTAGTTCAGATACTGCAAATTCCTGGTTTTGTTTCCTTTAAGAACTGAAAAACCATACAAATGTATTAGCCCGATGATTAAAAGTATTTATGTTGTTCATTTAGGTTTAAGTAAGAATAAAAGTTTGCACTTTGCCAGACATACACCACATTTTCTCTGCTGGATAAATATAATACTATGCATATGTAATATGACATCATACCAGATTTAAAACAGCTGTTTAAAGATTTTTCAAGTACTTGTAACATTCCAATTGTTCATTATTGGTGAAGCCATTGACGTGTCTGGGATGTCAAGCAAAGTTAGCAAACCCAGACTGGACTACTCAGCAAGACATAGCACGCTGTATGATGTAATAGGTGGAAAAGTGGGAAAGTGGTATCAATTCGATAAGCTAATGCAATTTCAAAGTGTTTTCCAGCACATCCCAAAGATTTTCAATGGGGCTTCTCAAAGGTCTGGCCAATTTATGTGTGAAAATAATGCAAACCACCTTTCACAATTTGAGCCAGATTATTCCTGGCATTGTAAGTTTGGCATATGCCCGTGCCATCGAACAAGAAAACATTCATTAACGGAAAAACCTGATCACTCAGTATATTCAGGGAGTCATCCGGTTACTATTGGGGCTCATAATGCTGAACCTAGACTGTACCATCTGTAGGTAACTGATCTTAAATATTTAGTTTTGGATATACTGACAATTTACCAGCTACTCTTAGATTGTAAGCTCTTCTGGGCAGGGTCCTCTCCTCCTCTAATGTACAGCGCTGCATAATATGTTGGCGCTATATAAATACTGTTTCATAATATTAATAATACTGTTATTGCTTTAGCCTTCATTTCAGTCTTGGACAGTTGTACCGGCTCCTCTCCTGGACCGATATTGGTTACTTCGATTTTACTGCATAGGTAAGCTTCTCACAATGGGCATTAGAAGACGCAGCAATTCAGTGCCTGCCTTTTTGCCTAGGTATAGGACATCCAGCATCATCATAATCCTTTGCTCCCCAGCCCCACTATCCATGGCTTCTCCATTTATTAATTGGATTTCAGTTCTTTCATTCATGGAAGCTATTACCGTGATCTGCCTGCATTACATAAAGAAGTACAAAGGCTATGTACACATGTGCAATAAATGTCGTTGGAAAGGATCTTTCACAATCCTTTCCAACGATAAATGACTGCACGATTCATGAATGAGTGCTGTACATACTGCGCCGCTCTGCTCTATAGAGAGGGAATTGCAATTTTATTTAATAATTTCATTAACATGTTAAAGAATGTGGAAGGCAAAAAAATAGCAGAATAAACTTCAGCATTAAAATACAACATTGGTGTGAAAGTCCAGAATCTGTAACAACTGTGCAGGATTTGGCCATTGGCTTGGCATGAACCTCTTCTGGTATACAAGAGCCAAGGGACAGACGCTGTTCACAGAATATCGCACGGTCCAGCGAATTTTCGTACCTGTGCGAGTTAAGCCTTAAATGACTTCATCCGCTTCACTGGCCTCACAGTTAATTTTTACCAAATGTTCAGGAATTTTTAGGGGATTGCACATTGAGATTCAGATTATGTTTTGATTACAGGTCATTTGCTGATTGGAGACTGTGTGCTGATTGTGATTGTATTAGGATTTATATGGGGGTGCCGCATGCACTGCAATCAAAGCACAAAGCATCAGCACTCATTCAGAAGGCTTGCTGCGTTCCAGTGATCATCCAGGGCATACATTAAAACAAGCAAAGATTGGGACTGTTGTGGGGTTTGTTCAGGAAAGCGGTGTGAAGTGCGGTCACACTGTGCAAAAAATAGGAATTATAAGGCTGACTTTTTTTTTCTGGAGTCACATGTTTAGGTGGTCTGGTATGTCTGTTCTTTCTTCACAGATTCAGATAGTTAGTTTGAGATCTTTGCCTTTCATTATCACCTTTGCATCTCTACCTGATGACTTTATCTTGATAATATGAGCACTTTGGAAACGGTTCAAAGACTTCAACCCTACATTGTATCCCTACAGTACTATCAAAAACAATTTTCACTGGTTCAGAGGACCCCTTTAAGCAACAGTAAAGTGAACCTGTAAAGACACATGTTAGAGCGCATGGCCGGTAGAGTAAATTGGATCTGAGATATTAAAGCATACCTAAACTCAGAAATTGCACTTTACACAAAAGGGTAGACAACCTTTTTATGTGAGGTTTTTTATCCTACGTCACCCCGTCTCGCGCCTGGGTCAGGTGAGGAAGGAAGAAGAACCCATAAGAAGAGGAGAAGATGACGGCGCCCGGAGCACCAAGTCTGGCATGGATGCTGGGACAACGCGGGACCTGATTCAGGACACCCCCAGATAGACCCCAGATTAAAGGTAAGTGTTTTTTTTTTTTTTTTTTTTGAAGTTTTGAGTTTGGTTTCCCTTTAACTAGCCCGCTCTAATATCCAACTCTGCTTGCTGCTGATTGACCCTCCTCCTCCTATTTAATTTGCAGTAGTCCTTCGTTCCAGGTGTGCTTGGTAGAAGCTTACACTACTAAGGACCCCACTCCATACTGACCCATGTAAGAGCATTCAGGACCCACACCTCTATTTTTAAAGGAGGGTATAGCAGAGGCCAGTAATACTTTTGAACACAACACAATAAGCCTGATTTATTTAAGCTACTGGGATCGTAGGCTATAATGGGAGAACCTGGGTGATTAGCAATCCTGAAATGGGTTTCTTAAAAAGCTATCAGTTGGCAAATGTTTTGGATCCTGGACCAGATTCATTCCAGGTTTGCTGGATCTCCCAGGTTCTCCCATTATATTGTATCCTCTCCAGTCTTAGTGAGCTTTAGTAAATCAGACCCTATGCATCATTTGGGAACAATAGCAATGATTCCTAGAGGCTGCTAATCATGACCTGTGCTTAGCCCAGATAAGGGGTTATAACATGACTCTGATTCACATTCATGCTGTATTCCTAATGTTTTCATTCATAGCAGCCGCATCATGGAAGAATTATGGAATGCAGAGCTTTCAGGAATCTGCAGACACTCTGCTGCCCTCTAGTGTTGAGGTAGAAATGGTGAAAAATGCCATGAGCCTCTGCACAGATTGGCAACACTTTTATACCGTAATAGGATTAATGATAGTAAGATAAATTACTCATACATGATTGGGTTCTTATTACAATCCTTTACATTTTACATCCATATCAAATCTTTACTGAAAAAAATATAAACGATCATTGTGATTACTTGTTCCCCCAAACCATGTCACCTTCTCGGCCTGACAGTTTTGTGTGTAATATTACAGAGAAGTATCAGCTCAGAGTTCAGCCCCTGAAACTTCCATAGGACAAATTGTACAAAAGAGGAAGGAAGGAAGATTCTGCACAAACAAGTTTATTGCACACCTGCTTGTAAAATGACATAACAGATGTAATGGACTAAAAATAACTGTTTGCAGTCAGCCAGTTTTACCGCGCAACGACCTTTTAATGCGCTTTAATCAAGCCGTTGTCTGCAAACTTATAATTAAAACACCTACTATACCTTCTTAAAATGTCGTGACTGCGATCTGGGGTTTAATTTCATAGACAGTCACTGTGTAGTGCAGGTGAGACCATTTTAACCAATTCAGTACCAATCACCCTTCTATAGCAGCCCAGGTTTGTATGATTTTAAACACCTTGTTCATTTTTTAATCTATCCAAACAGAAATTATTATTGTGCTTTTTTTATAGTAACCCTTTTATAAAATTTCAGGTTGTTTTTTTTTGTTTGTTTTTAGGAATAGTAGGTTTTTATTTTAGTTGCTGGGTTTTTCTTGCATCCTAGCAAGAATCCTGTGGCATACTTTTTGTAATGAACCCTTGACCATTGCAGATAAACATGGAGCTTAATAGGGTTCAGTGTGGACAGATGATCATCCCAGATGATACTGCTGTGTGGGACGGCAGAGGGAGGTGCATTGTGCAGCCATTGTGCATTCCCTGTAGCACCATATGGAAGGCATGAAAGGGACGGTTTTATTACACAATTGATTATAGGGATGTTTAAATATGCATTAGCGCCATCGCTGGACCCTGAGCCAGAAAGACTCTGAGTCTGTAAGCTGCTTGATTTGATTTGTGGTCAGTGCAATGTCAAGTCTGGAGCATCGCAATAAAAAATAAATAAATAAATATATATATATATATATATATATATATCTATGTATATAAAGGCGAAAACCATTAGACCTCCGGGGCCCTGCTTTAGCTATGATATATATATATATATATATATATATATATATATATATATATATATATATATATATATATATATATATATATATATATATATATATATATATATATATATATATATATATAGATAGATATATATAAAGAAAGGCACAGCATCAGATAGGCTGAAGGTAAAATCTGCATTGCAGATGAGCAGAACCAGCCTGGTTATTCAGATGGAGAAATGCAAAACTTACAAGGCGGCCTGTGCTTGCCATAATTGTGTGAAGAACATTCAAAGCTGGAGGGTTCCTTTGGGGAAAGAGGACGCCGTCTCATTTAACAGACCCATAACTCATCGCAACAAAGGATGAAGATGAACTTGCCTGCAGTAAATTGCACGGGCCGTCTTTTGTTGTAGTTTAATATTATTTTGGGGTAATTTTTTGTTTTAATTTTTTGTTTTAATATAACCAGTATATATATATATATATATATATATATATATATATATATATATATATATACACACACACACACATATATATTTATTTATTTATATATTTATATATATTTATTTATATCCAGTGGCTTCAGAAAGTCGCAACAAAGGATAAAGATGAACTTGCCTGCAGTAAATTGCACAGGACGTCTTTTGTTGTAGTTTAAAAATATTTTGGGGTATTTTTTTGTTTTAATTTTAGTCTGATATAACCAGTATATATATATATATATATATATATATATATATATTTATATATATTTATATGCAGTGGCTTCAGAAAGTATTCTTATCCCCTTTTCTTAATTGCTGCAATCGTTTCAATTCTTTTTTTCCCCTTATTATTCTGCACTCTTTACCCCATAATGACAATGTGAAAACAGGAAATAAACAATTTTGTAAATTTATTAAAAAGAAAAAACTAAAATCTCACATACATAAATATTCAGACCTTTTGTAACAACATTTGATATTAAGCCCAGGTGCCTCTCATTTCTGTTTTTGGAAGGATGATGAACTGGAAAATGTTTGTTTTTTGCAGATTGGTAATTTACGTTCACAATTCTTTAAATGTTGTCTTATACATTGTATTCTAAATATGTTGTGGATTCTAGAAAACCAAATGCATTTGTTGTTTTGATGCCATTAGCTGACACATAAGTACTTATTAATGAATCAGTATGGTATAAAATTGTACATTTGATTTATGTAAATCTTAATTATTGCAATTATTGCTGTCTGTATAGGCGATCACAAAGCCAGGAAAATCCTGGTCTCCACTCTGTAGGAGCAGCTGCAAAACCTTTCCTAATGATCAGAACATCCTTCCCTTAAGCCTTGACTCTAGCAGTGTTTTTCAACCAGGGTTCCTCCAGAGGTTGCTGGGGGTACCATGATCAATGATCAATTTTTACCCCTCAGGTCAGTTGAAGTGACACCAATATCTATTTGTCTATCTGTAAGGGTGACATTCTTCGCAGCTGACCAGCAATGTAAGAGGAATTCCTTCTACTCATCATTAGGCCAATATACTGTGAGCTATGGATATATTAATTATAGAAGGGGTTCCCTGAAGAACTGAAAGTTTTCAAGGGTTCCCCCATGTTTAAAACATTGAGAAAACCCACTCTAGATTTTCACTGCCCCAGATGATAATTCCTAAACCTGACACCCTTTGGAATAAATTAGGAGAACTAATATTTATTACCATGTAGATAAAAATGAACTTTGCATGTCAGGTAAAATCTGTGTTTCATCCTTGTAGAGTGACTTGTAACACTTAATAGTTCTGCATCCACACATTTCTTTATAGTCTGCGCTCCAATAGACAATCCTATTAGATCACACCCACAATTCACGCCACACCCAAAAACTGTCAGTTTGTGTTTTTAGTAAACAGCCACAGCCTTAAAAAGTAAAAGCTGTCCTCTTCCATCTTGCTGCAGGAAAGTATCCAATACTGTCCATGGAGAAGCAGCAGGCTCACTGCAGAGGTTTGTCACACCCCTTGCTGAGTCAGAGCCTCCAATCAAAAGGAAGGATTTCTACATAATCTTTTGCATTTTAATACCCGGTGACATGGTCATTTTAGGAGTGTTATTTCTGCATAAGGCCTGAACATTGCTGTAGGAAATAGACATTGTGAAAGAATCTTGTAACTAAAGGAAAGATATCACTGTGTAGATGACCTTTACCTCCAGATTATATATTATCCTGGGATGAAGCTGGTGCGGAGACAATTAGGTTATGTGTCACACAATGCTAAAACTTCTCAGTTACATATTACTTTTTGTTCTGTAAATGTGTAATCAGGTAAACTCTGAGCGGATGTAAAAATCCACCTTGGTATGGATTTATTAGGAAATCATTACATTTAATAATAAATATAGCTGGCAGAAGTACCTAAATCTTTTTTTTATGTTGCCTTAGATCATAGGAGGCAGGGAAAAACACTGTGAGCCAATCAGACTTCCAGTGTTCTCCCCAGCCCCTTTTATCAGGGCGCACGACCCAGCACTTTTCAGGAACCACCTGGCTGTTTTTGGGTGGTTACTGAAAAGTTAGGCAACAATACAAGGGAACTGTACAGTTGGGTATAATAAAAAGACGATAAAAAAAGGGACATACTAAGGTGGTGGCCATTGGAAAGTTAGAACAAAGTATAGCGGAAGCAGTTGCCCAATTTTGACCACCCACCTACAACTTCTTCCCACCCAGCTTGAAAAATTTCTGGGGAAAACACTGGACTTAAGGTATGTAGTGCAGTTTATTTAAAGCCCAACTCCAATTTCACTAATCCTTCCCATTCCTCTGTTTATTCATTGGTAGTGCTGCATAACATGTGGGTGTTACCTAGTGAGGGCCGCCACCAGGGGGGGACAGAGGGTACTTCTTTACTGGGCCGAAATCATTGGACCTTGACTTTTGCAACGCTGCAACTTTAAATTATGGGGAAGGGTGGACCTAGGAAGTGTACCTAGTATGGGGCCCTACATTTTCTGATGATGGCCTTGCCTGGAGCAGTCTGCTTGTAATGCAATCTGCAACTGCCAGCCCACTGCTTACATTTATTGAACAGTTTTAGAGGAATGTCAAGACTGGGTGCCAGGCCCTCCCACCAGCCACAATCTACCTGCATTGCATAGAAAAGCGCATAGAAAGACTTTTACTTTTCACATGTTGACGAGGAGGGCAAAGAGGAATCAGGGAAGGCAAACTAAAATCCTATTTCAGCCATTTCCTATATAGCTGTGTATTGTTATACTTTAATATTTCATGTCTCATGTTTCACTGCTCAATCCTCCTTTAAATTCTTCCCCTCCGATTCACTTACCTCCAATTCACTTGTGTTCACGTTCACTGTTCACTGTAATTAATCAGGGCTCTTCTTCTGTCAGTCCGTCCTCTTTGTATATTGGATATTTTGTCTTTTTTTCCAGCGTCTCCTTTTCAGGTTTGATGCAATGACCTTTCAATTCCCCCACAGATTGACAGATCCAGTAAACAAGATAATAACTATAATGCATCAATTCGCTGCTGTCTGATGCCGCTGGGCCTTGCGGAGAGGCGGCTGCTTCATGGCCTCCTCATACTTATTATAGATCTTAGGACCTCAAGATCTATTTTACACTTCAGAAATAAGTATAATAATATGCAACAATTTTTTATATATATATATATATTATATATATATATATATATATTGGGTTACTGATAAAAATCAGTATTTCACTCAGTATCAATCAGTATTTTACTCAGTAAAAATCTTACATTGTAAGTTTAAAAAGGAACAAAAAAACTTATCTGAAAAGTACATTCTTTTTATTGATCGATCTTGGGTGGGAGTGAGGAATGATTGGGCCTTATTTACTAAAGCACTCCATAACTGGAGATGATAGAATATCGTGGACTGGAATAGGTTTCTTAAAATCATTTCTAGTATTTGGCAAATGGTTTCCATCCTGGACCAGATCCATTTCAGTTTTGCTCAATCACCCAGGATCTCCCATAACTTTTACATTCTTGGAGACCTTTGGGGCTGATTTATTAAAGTTCTCCAAGGCTGGAGAGGATACACTTTTATCAGTGAAGCTGGGCGATCCAGCAAACCTGGAATGGATTTCCTAAAGTAATTTGCTATTTGTTAGCAAATGTTTTAAGTCCTGGACCAGATCCAATCCATGTTTGCTAGATAACCCAGCTTCTTTGATGAAAGTGTATCTTTAATAAATCAGGCCCATTGAGTGATCATGTTATATACATAAATTTACTGCGATCACAGTGCACCCCTGAAAATACCTAAATCTGTTATTTTCACCAGAACTGAGCCATGTTTGTTCACCTATCACTGAGAGACAGCATGTATTTCCTGGTCCGGAATACCAACACATACCAAATGTTTAATACATATCAGCCTTGTTGCTTCCTCTCACCTTGTAATTTGCTGCAGTTATAATGTAATTATTCACTCACAAGGAAGGGAGATTAAGGAAATTCCTCTTTCTGCCTACAGCAGACTGGTAGATTTATTTTAGCTAAACAAAGTCACAGAGAAACTGAAAAAAAATGATACAATTGGTGCATTTTGGGACAAGTCAGAATTTTATTGTAAAGTTACTGATGCTCAGTTGTATTCCCAACAACAATATTGGATATGGAGAAGTGAATATGAAATAGACTTTTCCTTCTTTGTCCTTTGCAGCAACATTTTTTTCAGCCCCGTCCTCAGTATCTTTTATACCTTGTCTTGTTGAATTCTGGCTTTACAAAATATTATTTATGGATTGACAGGGAGGAAACCATTGAAAGGATTAAAGTTGTGCCAAGAGAGGTTTACTGTAACCGGTTATCATGTTCTCTGATGATTCATTTGAAATGTCAGTCCCGGGTCAGTCTTATCGCTAGGGGTTGTTATTCCATCTTCGGGAACAATAACAGAAATTTATTCTGTATGAATTTCACAATTTAACAAACAGCAGAATTTTTCCTAATATTCTGAATAAATAATATTCATTGATGGGCAAGATTGTGTCTTTGGGGTCAGAATGAGGTGTATAGTTTGTGCACTTTTTCTGTATTGCGTATACCATGTGACAATACTTGTTCTGCTGTTGAACAGCTTAGGCCACTTTCAGATTTGCTGTAAAAAACACATGGTTAGCCACTCCAAGATGCCCATATTCAACTACTTTGCAGTTTTTGGTATCAGTTATAGTCATGTGGTGAAGTGTGACAGCGTTCCAAAGAAGAGACTTGTCACTTCTTGAAACTGCCCTGCAATGCACCACAACTGTAGGGAAACATATGCACAAATGTAATGGTTCCCATTCAGTTGCACCACCATCTTCATCCCGTTATCATTTAGATTTAGGTCTTTGGCCATCTTGTTTGGCTAGGCCAGAGTTACAAAGCTTCTGCACATATATAGTTACATAGTAAGTCAGATTGAAAAAAGGCAAGCCCATCAAATTCAACCCCTAGGGAAATAAACATATCCTAGATATAAAACCCTATGGACATAATTGACCCAGAGCAAGGCAAAAAAAAACTCTGGTACATTTTGCTCCAACTGGGGAAAAAAAAATTCCTTCCTGATTCCATGAGGCAGTCGGATGTTCCCTTGATCAACAGTCTCTGTTATCTTTACTTTAAAGCTTTAATCCCCAGGTATATTCTGTGCTTCTAGAAATCATCCAGCTTTTTCCTAAAGCAATCTATAGAACTTGGTGAAACTACTTCCTGAGGGAGCCAGTTCCACATTTTCACAGACCTTACAGTGAAGAATCCCTCCCTTATCCGGAGCTTAAACTTCTTTTCCTCCAGATGCAAAAAGCACCCTCTTGTCCTTTGTAACGATCTTAAAGTGAATACATGCAGGAATTTATTCAGTCCAGACAGGATACCCAGCACTGTACATTGGACTGCACATGTGCACCATGGTGAAATTGCTGTGGCAAAAAAAACAGCCTATTTTGAAAATATAGTTCCACTTTAACATATTGGATGAAGATGTTGATTTCAACTGTCCAGTCATGTGCAAAGAAAAATCCCCTTCTTTTTATTTTCTTGCATGTGATTCAGAAATTAATAAAATATAAACCAAGATTAATTTATCTAATGGCATTTTGAGGGAAGGTCTAGGTTTATACTTGAGTATATATGGTAGCTGCTTGAAGCCTAAATCAATAGTGGCATATGTGGATGAAAGCTCAGCAAATGTGAAAGATGTGATGTGTGGGGAGAGCTGCAGTTCTAAATGTGGCCACTGATAATGATGACATTGTTGTTATTATGTGCACATTTTTGTACGAAAGTAAGTATAACTTTTTTTTAAATACAATTTACGGGTGATAGGGAAAGGGAGTCATAAGGTTATTAAAGTTCAGCTTTAAACTATTGATGTATTCATAACAAGATGACAACATAACACAAACCATCCCTGACCTCTCCTGCTGCTTTTAATGTGAAGTTATTCATTCTCAAATATTCTTAAAGAACACAACAAACTTTCTAAAGTTTGCTTTACACAGTTTCTAACAGGTTAGAAACATCTGCTCTTGTTCCTATTAGAGACTGCCAGTCTGCCCAAATTCTGGTGGTGCAGAAACAAATAAAGAAAGAGAAAAAAATTTAATATCTGTGTTATAATTTGCCTAAAGATTCAGTCTCTGTCCTTTCTGCAATACAACAGATTTACCTGCTCGTTTGTAATCCTTGTGCATGAAATAAACTGAACCCCATGTGCATGTTATAGTGATATATGTATATAAATGTATGCATAATGGCTTGTTGGGATAGCACTGGCACATACTGCACAAAGCAGCAAAATTTCCTATTTTCTTTCGGTATATATCAACAAAACACATTAGTATTAAAAAAGGTAATTAGATAAGTTATGAGGAATGCATTGGGCATCACAGCACATTGGGTGTCAATAGACCTCAAAAATTAAAAATTCACAATGCTTATAGATACAGAGATTAATGAAAAATTATTTGTGGTGTTTTTTTTCCCACAATTTTTAGCCACAAATCCATAGTTGTTGTTTCCTCTCTACGGTCTTGTTATATGTACAGTGTAGATTCTTATCTACAGCAGGGAATGTTTTGTTTTCTGTGCTGTTCTGCAGCAAACAGAGATCTCATCAATTCTTCTGTGTACAGAGCAGCCTGGGGCTTCTCTACATGACCGTTCTCTATTTTTATCATCTATGATTCTTTCTTCAATTGGAAGCAAAGCCAGAGCCATATTTCTTAACAACATTGTAGCGCCAACCTGGCTGTATTTCCTATTTGAATTTGCTTTCCTCCTGGATGTGAAGGATGTTGTGGATATAGATTAAAAGTTAACCAGTCAGCAAAGAAATATGGGAATGGCCATTGCTGGGCGGTCATTAAAGGGGCCAAGGTATTGGGCTTGCATGCTGTCACCTCTACTATTGGTAGTGTACATATGGAAGTGACATAATATTAGCTCTCTGTAAGTGTCCTTGCTCTTTTGTCTCTCCTTCCCCTTAGATTTGCTTTATTAATCATAACAGGAGACGTAAGCCATTGATTTTCCTTCATGTTTAATGTCTGACACATTGTTATAATGATATACAACCAATCTCTTATGTAATCTATACAAACCTAACAGAGTTTTCATCTAATTAAAAGAAAGAAACAAACTTTACAACAAGACCAACATGAGCTGTCTTCTTTGGTCTGATGGTATGGGATCTTTTACAAAACAATATTTGTTTATGGTATAATCCAATGTAACAATATTCCCAGATTTCTAGCAATCCTTCAGTTATGGGTCCCCTGGCAGCTGCATTAACTTCAATACCAATCAATGAACCTTTTCCAGTGACCTTGCTGTACAGACAGGTATTGATAAGAGCTGGTTAGGTGGGATTTGTTTCATGTGCAATTTGCAAACTGACCGAATGTCATGTCATCTTGTATTAAATCTTTGTAGAATGTTTAGCTGATTTTTTACATGATAAACAACCATCCCATATATATATATATATATAAATATATATATATATATATATATATATATATATACTGTATATATAACCTTGTGTGTTATACCAATCAGATCAGTCATTGTTTTATTTTGTGCTTTGTGTTCATTTTATTTATTGTCATGGTGTTGACTGTAGATACCTCCCATTGATGTGCATTGTGCATGACACCTCACTGACAAATGTCTGGTATCTTTGCAAACACCTCAAAGATCAGTTACATGGTTGATGATTTGTTTGTATATTATAAATATATATATATATATATATATATGTATATATATATATATATATATATATACATTTTACAGTATGCTGTAAACTGTTTTAAATTGGAGTAACTTTCAGGTCTTCAGGGAACCCCGGCTATAGTTACTATATCCACAGATCACAGTACACTAGTGTGGTGGTCGGTGGGAAGAATTCCTCTTACATTGCTGGTCATTGGGAAGAATGTCACCCCTACAGATAGCCAAAAAGATCATTGGTGTCACTGGTAACAGAGCCAAGAAGCACAAACTGCTCATTGCCCAAAGAACCCCCAGCAACCTCTGGAGGAACCCTTGTTGAGAAACACTTATCTACAGTACCTTGGTCTACTTTACCTGCGTGTGGCTGAGCCATACTGATGAATTGACATTGATGGATACAAAACGAAGGTGAAAGTGTTTTGAGAGTTCATTCCCAGTTACTGAGCGCACATATAGCCACAGGTCATGACTATAGGAATAGCAAGTAAGCAGTAAAGCGAGAGAGCAACTAGGAGACATAAATCAATACATTTTTATTCAATTTTCTGCTACCTTTCTAGATCTGTTGTAGACATTTACTGATATTGATTTTATAGTGCTTACTGCTTCAGCTCAGTTTATTGCTTTATGTAATGGAAACTTATCTCATCTATATTTATTTATTGTTTATCTATGATATGGTCATATATATTCTGTCTTTATTTCTGTCTGTTGTGTATGTCTGAATTATCTATCTACCTATCTATCTATCTAATTATCTACCGACCGTCCGTCTATCTATCTCTATATATATCTGTCTTCCAATCTATCTAAAATTCTGACTACCAATTATCTATCTGTCTACCTAGCTACAGTGATGCTTGAAAGTTTGTGGACCCTTTAAAATGTTTTAAATAAATGGGATTTAAAACATTAATAAATCCTAAAAGTAGATGAAGAAAACCTAATTAAACATATGAAGCACGAGTCTAAAGTAATTGGAGTGACCCCTTTGTAGAGCAATAACGACAACTAAACCTTTGAAGTAACTGTTAATCTGTCCTGCCTTGGAGGAATTTTAGCCCATTCCTCCGTACAGAACAGCTTGAGCTCTTGGATGTTGGTAGGTTTCATTCCTTGAACAGCTCGCTTTAGGTTTTTCCACAACATTTCTATCGGATTGAGGTCAGGACTTGGCCATTCCAATCACCTATTTATCTATCTACCTATCCATCTGCAGTTTTATCAATAAAAAATTGTTCTTGCAAATCTATCTATCTATCTATCTATCTATCTATCTATCTATCTACCTATCTATCTGCAGTTTTATCAATAATTAATCATTCTTGCAAATCTATCTATCTATCTATCCCTCTATCTATCTATCTATCTATCTATCTATCTATCTATCTATCTATCCCTCTATCTATCTATCTATCTATCTATCTATCTACTAGATTGTAAGCTCTTCGGGACAGGGTTCTCTCCTCTTGTATAACTGTCTGTATTAGTCTGTCATTTGCAATCCCTATTTAATGTACAGCGCTGCGTAATATGTTGGCGCTATATAAATCCTGTTTAATAATAATAATTATCTATCTATCTATCTATCTATCTATCTATCTATCTATCTATCTATCTATCTATCTGTTTCTCAATCCACTAATACTTCTGTCTTCCTTTCCTTCCATCTGGGGGAGCAGCAGTTGTGTATCTCGGCGGTTGTGTTCTATAAAAATCACCCTCTGCACACAGCGAAGTCTACGACATGAAACCACATTTATCTTAGATGACACAAGGCCCTCATTAAGGTCCATGAAGCCTGGAAGTGAATGTAACCAGCAATAATAAGATCAGAACAGCCCCTGTCATGTCACATTATCAGCCTAGGTGGTGTACTCGGGTTTTATGCTCAGTATGAGGTCCTGGGGGAATACTGGTAATTATTTGGGGCACAGTTGGTTATGATGACTGCAGTTTATTGTTTTTCTATTAGCAGCAATCCTGGTCATCTGTAATTTTTATTATTATTAAAATAGTGTTGCTTGTATTTGTAATTGTGGCATTTTGTGATGTTGTTCTATCAGAGTACCAGGGCAAAAGAAAACTCATATTTCTGTACATCTCCCCATCTCCCCATAGTCTGTCTACTAAAATGTTGTAGGTGCAGAAAAATGCCTATTGATCTGCTAGAAATTGACAACATTTGAGTTGACAAACTGAGTCTGCTGCACAGAAATACCTGCAGAGAAAAAGGGTCTGGGCCTAGGAACAAACTCTTCCTAATAAAGTCAAATGTTCTAGCAAGTTCAGCGGCATTTAGCAAGTAGATAAAAAAATCTTTAGAGAATGGAAAAATGCTTCAAATAAGTGCTTGATTTTTATGTTTTTACCTGCACATTTTTATGTTGATGATGTATATATATTCATTCAGGTTTACCTGCACAGTTCACAAACCACTGCGGATGGTATAGATCTTCATTCTCCATAGATAGGACAAATTTGAAATCTACAGATTATTAATATTATTATTATTAATAAACAGGATTTATTTAGCGCCAACACATTACACAGCGCTGTACAATAAATAGGGGTTGCAAATTACAGATACAGACAGTGACACAGGAGAAGGAGTGGACCCTGCCCAGAAGAGCTTACAATCTAAGAAGTGGGGGAAGTCTCACACAATAGGAGGGGAGATATGGAGTGATGGGAAGTAGTGAGGGTTTTAAGAGACAAGAGAAGACGGGTAGGCAAGTTTGAAAAGATGGGTTTTGAAATCTCTTTTAAATGATCAGAAGGTTGGCTAGTTAAAATTGGTGCAAATTGTGAGATTCACCACATTCACTGGACCTGTGGGTCCTAAAAATAAATAATTTGGGTAGAAGGGGTTTAAAGGATAAGTGCACTTTATTAAAATATATCCTTATCTTTTCCCACACCTTACAATGACTTAACCCACCCTACTCCACCACAGTCAAGAACTTCCTGAGATCCAAAATTCTGCACTTCTGTGTTTTCATACCCCTCCTGTCCACACCTGAGCGATACAGCACCATAGACTTCCATAGACTCTTTATCCAGGAGGTAGATGAAGGCAGAGGAGCCCTATAGAAGTCTATGGGGCTGTTGTTTGCAATACCTCAACTCTTAAGGTCTTGGTAGGGATGCAACTGTGGAGGGGGTGCAGGGTCAGGTTAAGTCAGTGTTAGGGAAAAGTAGGGTAAGGGAATGTTTTATTAATGTGATCTTATCTAATAAACAAGCACCACAGGTAAAAATGTGCTGAGCTGACATTTTCAAAAAAATCTTTCACCCAAAGAAAGTCTGTAAGGACCTTCAGAGGAGATGCCGATGAGAAGAGTGAAAGGTTCATGGCGATGATAGTAATGTCAAGTTAATTATGTCAGTATTCGTCTTGCAGAGACCTGGAACATAGCCATGTCATGTCATGTTGTGGCATCCTCAGCCTCAGAGGACATCTTTCTTAAAGTCATAGGGCTGCGTTATGTAATTTGGATCAATTGCTCAGCATGCAGCATCTCCTGGACCTTCGAGATGACGGGTCCCATGACAGTGCTCATCCATACATGCAACATTCTTCATTTCACTTCCAACCTGAATTCCAGGGAAATGCCATTATTTAAAGTGAACCTAAAATCAGATTTTTTTTATTATGTTAAGTTGTTGTATTATAATTAATATTAAAGTGCAACACTCCCAAGTCAGTTTGATAGATACCAATGAACTTTTTGGCTGTAATGGTGACATTCTTCACACTGACCATGATACTAATGTACTGTGAGCTGTAGATATAGTAATTATATAAAGGGATCCCTGAAGACCTGAAAGTTAATTCAAGGGTTCCCCCATGTTAAAATGTTTGAGAAACACTGAACTCGAGTATTCCCCTTGACAATGGTTTTCTCTCTAGACGACTAGGGTCATCTTTGTTATGACATCATCAAGGGTCAGCAACTATTTCATGTATTGAGATGCCAGTACAGAGATGACACAACCCGGACATATAGACCCCAGATATGATGTAACCAGTCAGCTGCAAGCAGGAGGAACCAATTCCTCAGTCTTTTTTCCCCTAGTGATCAGACTGCAACATTGTAATATTGTAGCCAGTCACAAGATGAGAGGCTGCAGCAGTGGCTGATCTGTCAGCCCACTTGAAAAAAAAAATTATAACTTTTTTTTTAGTGTCAGGAAAAAGCTATTTTGGGTTGCCCTACGTTCAGCGCTGTGCAGGTAACTTTGGTTTCCAGCTAGCACACCTTGCAGTAAATATCCTGAAAGCAGTGACTGATCCCCTTTAAGGAGAATCTAAACCCAAGAATAGAAATGTAATGCACTGCAGCTTACAAGTTCATAGATGTAGTGGCTGCTCTACTTTTCTTTTGTTCTTTTTTTTCCTTTCATTCTGCCCTGATGATCCAACCAGTGCCACATTTCTTGTCCTAGGATGAAACAATTAGTACTAACTGTATTGTATTAATGGAAGATCATATTGGTCAACCTTGGCTGCTGACTACTGATTTGGACTACAGAGCCCATCCAATGCTCCCCATTAATAAATGGAGGCTTCCTACAGTTCATGAAGGAGAACGGATCAATGCTTGAGCTATGTACGGCAGAACCCAAAAGATACATTTTCAAAAAACAACCAAGGTGTTTTTGAAATTATCAAGCAAAAAGAACAAAACCGTTTTAGTTGTATATATAATTAATATTATTGTTTTTACCTATTCAATGGTTTAGCTAATAAGAGATGTTTGCTGTTAGGATTTGCATGAACTTTAACCATTTCTCTGCCTTTACGTTCCTTTTACTCATAGAACAGGTTGAATGTCAGAAGAAGCTTGTAACCATTTCAAGTTTGGTTACAAGCTTCTGTGCCACAGGTTGCCTGTTTCCACCTTTCATTTCTCACGTGCCTGTCCATTGTACTTTTTATTGCCTGTCACTTTCAAAGAAACAGAGTTATTGCATTGTTTGGGAGCTTTATCAGCCAGATAATCCCTGCAATGCCCAATGCTACATTTCATTATCCTGGAATGCCAAATGCCGGTTTATACCATCACTAAGAACAATACAAGTGAGTGACGGCTCAGCATTGAAAATCATTGAGTGTTTGTGAAGGTCGTTTCATTACACGAGTCGCTGGCGATGTTCTGATTATTTGGATGAGTTTGTAGCTGGTTTATCTTTTAGCTGCCTTTAGGCATTTTTATAGATGTGAAGTTCCCATCGGCCTCATAGCAAGAAAGACGACGAGGAACCTAGGGAGAAAAAATTTACCTGAGATCAAGGGGGCCAGTACAGTCCTATACAGGCGCTGGATTTGCGTCACTGGTGACGATCGTTCATGATCTAATATTAGAACAATGGTTCCCTATGCTGTGCTGGATTGCTAAATGTCAAACTGCTAATGGAAGCTATTGTTTACTATGGGGAGGACGCAGCATGGCACCTCCTGCTCTATAGTTCCCCTTCACCTCCCCATAGAATAAAGCAACAAACAAATGGTGGATACCTGTCATCAATGACGAATGATTGGGATCATCTCAGGTGAAAATCTAGCATATGTATAGCGGTCCCCCAACATGTTATAGCAATCCACTGAAGCTGATAGCTGAATGATCAAGCAAGGATAACAGTTGTCATTGCCTATTTAGGACGAAGGAAAAGTGTACCTTTCATTCTCCTCCATAGAATTGAACAGCAATGTGCATATCAAGAAATGTTATTTACAGCAACATAAATGTGAGGCTTGTAAAAACTTATCGTGTTCGGTGTGTTCTTCCTACTGTCCTTGGAAATTGCTCTGTCAGATCAGCGGCAAGGCATGAGGTTCATAGGTGAACCTTTGTTTTATGGTTACCTGTGTGCTGTACTTCTGTCACTAGTTATTTTGGAGTAAATCTTCCAATCAGGAGGAATAAAAACCCATTACGGGTTCTAAAAATTCCCCAATACATGAAACAGTTGAAGAAAGATGAAGAAAAAATGACTTGTTTTAGAGTTCTTGTAATGTCCTTGATCAAATGATCAGACCCTAAAGAGATCTCTAATGGCCGGCACTGTTCATCTTTAATTGCGGCGACCCCAAGAAAACTGATTATATATGCAATTCATTTTGTCAATATAGTACCAGTTAAATACCACATACTTCATAAAAAAACATGAAACCATAACATTTACCTAACTGATTACAGATAAAAGGTTACTGAAATGGCATTTGCAGATCTCCCTTTTATTTCAGCAGAAGAAAAGCTATAAGATAAATATCAAAGAATTGTGATCTTTCATGATCTTTTCTAGTAAAAGATGAATGAACAAGTGCTGTACACACACTACAACAATATGGAGAGGAGTGAGGAGGACCCTGCTTTGCTCTCTTCCATAGGAGTGAACAGCGGTCATTCCTTGACTGATCATTAATGTGCCCTGACGGTCGATGAACCATGTAAGGGGACCCAATATACATGATGATTATCAAACCTGGGCTTTAGTCAAGGTGTGAACTGGTTAAATGGTACAAAAGTTGATGACTTGCTCTTAGTTCATCTAAAATGAAACCTGAAGGTGATCAGTAGCTTATATCACGGAGCTTATTTTTTCCTACTTTCGAGTCTCAAGGAGCCATGCTATTTACAAAAAAAACTTTTCTTTCTGTAAGATAAATTTGGAGGTTTCCCCAATAGATGCAATGGCCCCGATTTATTAAACCTCTCCAAGGCAGGAGATGATACACTTTCGTCAGTGAAGGTGGGTGATCCAGCAAACCTGGAAAGAATCTGGTCCAGGATTGAATATATTTTCTAATAAATACCAAATAACTGTGAAGAGATCCATTCAAGGTTTGCTGGATTACCCAGCTTCACTAATGAAAGCCTATCTTCTCCAGCCTTGGAGAGCTTTAATAAATCAGCCCCAATGAGAGTGATTTGCTAAAGAAATTTCGACTGTTTAGGTCAATTATCACTCCGCAGGTAATAGGTCACTAAGCCTTGATTGTGGTGACAGTTCATCTTGCAAAAAATACCCAATCATATGCATGGTAATTTAAAACAAAACAGCACTTTTCCTTGCACATGATTGGAGGGTTAAAGTCAGCAAAGCTTCTTCTCATTCATTAAGCTAAGTGAAATATCCCTTGCAAGGGGAGCAGGATCTGCGTTACTTGCAGGATCACCAGGTATAAAATAAAGAAAGACTGTAAAAAAAAATCAAACTGTAAGCCTGGTATGGCATTTTGTCCATGGGTTTAGATTCATTATATAGGAAAATTTTAGGTTATTTTCACAGTACATTTGGAATCACTAATAATCTGCCCTGTTCCTGTACAGAACGTCCCCATCCACAATAAAATAATCAAACCAATAGATATGTTGGAAAGCTAAGAAATTAGAAATCCTACAGCAAAGTAGGGATGATGACTCTACAAGGTGGAGGTGCCCTTTAAATAATATCATGGTGGCTTCAGATGGGTGTTACAGAATAGAGCAACCCGAAGTCCCATCTATGGCTTAATGAGATGTCCCCCTGGGCTCTGTGTTGCTATAAATGAATATTAATGTTTGGCAGAAAGCACTTTAGATGCATTTTATAGGAAACCATCTGACAGATTGGACTGTACCCAGCAAGAAGACTTGGCAGGCTCTGCCTGTTACCTAAAGCCTCTCTAGCCTTTACTGCCAAGACGAAAAAAAAATTATCGAAAGATCCTCACCGGAATCAGCTTATCCAATTATTCCAGAATCCTTTTATGTCGTCGTACAAATAGGTTTATTGTGCAAAAAATAACTCTTCTTTTATCGAAGGGACTTTCTAGTCTTTTTAAAGAAACACTTCAGGAAAGCAGATAATATATATAGTACAGTGTCAGATTCATTACCTTCAGTCTTTTTATTTGGCAGAGAATCAACATTTTCATCTTTTCCAACAAGCAGGGAAGCTGCATTAATAAAACCACATGATTGAATGGCTGATTCACTAAACTAAGTGAATTATCCCTTGCAGATGAATCATTCATTTTTCTATGTGAACAGCCTAAACTCTTTTAGTAAATAAATCCAAATGATAATATTATATTCCCATTTTTAGGAAAAAGTATACATTTGTAAATAAAGCACATTTAATAAAAAATGTAGAGCAAGTTAAATGTAAAAATCACATTGATAATAGATAGCTGGAGTTGGGTTACTAAGGCTGCATACATACGCTCAATTATTTTATTGCTTGAAATTACCTTTCATGATTATTGTCATCAAGGAATGAAGAATGAATTGACAAGTGATGTACACACAGCACCATTCTGTCCTATGAAGAGGGCAGGAGGGAGGACGAGTGAGCGGCACCCTGCTATGTTCGCCTCTCTTTACTCCTATTGTGGTTGTTTGTTGTTAGTCGCTCACAGATCCATCAGGAAGAATCTATGAATGACATTAGGATTCTTACCCTAGACGAGCAAGCCCATTTGCTGGGGATGAGAATCATGTGATGTGTGTATATTGCCATTCACAGGGTTCTTATATTGAATGTTTCTGGTCCTAACCCCTGACTCCTGTGTCTGTCCATCTGGGAGTTTGGTTGCCCACACCTATCTAAGGCTAAGATCAGATTAGTTGTTTTTGTATGCAGTTATGCTGCTCCAATTTCCTGGCCATAAATGAATAACATTAGACTAAATAGGTCAGATTTTATCCTTTATTTGATGGGGGGTTAGCAGGGGTGTAGTGGGGCGGGCAGGGGTGGGAACACACTTTTTTCATGAATGGGCATGCATGCCCACTCTTATTTTTCAAAGAATTCTTTGGTGGTCCACGGCTCCTGCGGGTTTCAACCCCCCTCCCCTCAGGGTCAGGAGAAGGACCCCGCTGGGGGGGAGCACCAGTCAGACCCGCGGACCATGTCTCCCGTATGGAATTTCAGGCTCAGGGTGGTGGGCGAGTTGTCTCTCTGAACACAACCAGCCCACTCTCCCATCGTAGGCTCAGACCTGGGATAGGAGAGTGGGCCGGTTCTGGTATCATGACGTCACTCTGGGGAAGTTCCTTCCCCTTTGAGTGACACATAGGCAGGGGTGTAGTGAGGCAGGCACGTTTACATAACAATAGTGCGCATGCGCACACGCCATAGACAGTACCATGCCTACTCATCTTTTTTTACGACTGCACCCCTGCCAGTAGAAGGCAGCAACATTGTTGTGTGTTTTTTGGGTGCTACACACCCAGGGGTGATTTGCTGCCTCTATCACCTCCATACACTTGAATTGGTGCTGCATGCAAACACTCAAAATGGGTTGTGCAAACGTTTGCTAGCAGTCTTTCAGCTTACAAAGAAAATAAAATAAAAAATAAATAAAAAAGGAACCTCACTGTTAGGTTTTTGCAGTCACCTGCAAATGGCTGAAAAAGCCAACAATAACAACCTGTTACAGCGCCTAGGCACCTAGGGGGTGGTAAATACCACAGTAAAATGTTCCAGGAAAATGATAACCCCTTATATTAGGCACTGGCTGCAGGTAGACCCAGGAATTCAGCACACCAATAAAATCCACAACAGATGTAAGAAACAGTCAGGTGGTTTACCTCTCCAGTTCCTTTTGGATGGACTGCACCTTTAAAATAAACACCAGTTTTCAGTGGAATAGTGTGACCCCTTCTTGGAATTCTCCCCAGCATGCAGGCACACTGATGTGTTGTCTAATTGTTGCAGCAACTCATATCCGGGGTCTCCAGGGACAATGATGTCATCAATCCATGCTGCCACTTTGATACGATGCAAATGACTTTCAGATGTTTCAAGTAAAAATCTGTTTTCTTTCATCAGGTGTTCAACACATACTCCAACGAAGACTATGACCGGCGGAACGATGAAGTCGACCCAGTAGCGGCTTCTGCGGAATATGAACTGGAGAAGCGAGTGGAAAAGCTGGATATATTCCCCGTGGATCTAGAAAAAGGTGTGCTTTTCATCCAGCTGATTGAAATGCGAATGTGAACTCAGTTTTAATTCAGTTATGCATTCAAAAATAACATTTTTTTTGCAAACTACTACTGTTACTACTTCTACTTCTGTTTTCATATTGACTTCCTCCAATCTCTGCGCTGCATTGATCAGATTGGGAGAGTGAGGGTCAACAGTGGGAGATCTCTATTGCTTTGTTCTATGCTGTCAAAAACTGTGAACATGCTTACAGGAAAGTACCGGTATATGCCCCCATAAAGACCAATATTGCGCAGTGTAGCATTCGGATGCATATAATAGAGAATAGAATTAGAACCTCCTTGAGGATCTGAATAATGCCCTTATCTATGGTGGAGAGACCATTTGATCTTGGTCTCCTTAAAATGACAAATATCAAAATCAATTATTCAATTAAAATTTATGCAGTTTGCACTACACTGATGTTAGTAGGTTTAAAGGATGCATGGTGAGCTATTACTGATTTATATCCATAGGGATGCAAAAATGTTCACAGAGTGCAGTGATAAAGCATTCAGAGCTTAATGCATGGAAAAGGAAACCAGTGGGGTATTGAATGGCAGCCTAAAAACACACAAAAATATATAGTTAGTGTTTTTTTAAATGTATTGAAAAAGATAAAGTGCTTCGAAAGTGCATATGACCCTTAATAAGTTTAATTTTAACAATGTGGTGCAATGTTATAGTAATTTAGTAACCTCAGGATACCTTGGGGGTCAGCATTAGGTCCCAACAAAAAGACCTCAGCTAGCAGCTAAAGGAAGGGGATGGGGTTGAATATTTTTTTCTTTGCATTGTATTATGTGCTGTGACCACAAATTAGGTGGAACCCATAAAAGCAAGGCTTTCCCTGTATTACCTGTTGGTGACTCAAAATTTAATGGTGCTGAACTCTCGTGGCTTGGTTCAAAACAGGGGGGGGGGGGGGGCAAATTATTAGTTACCAGTCTTACCTGTGGTTTTACTGCAACTGATAATTCCCCATTGAACCAGTGGTGAATGTGTCCAACAGTGGGCCCCTGTGCAGAACTGACTTGGGGCCCCTTGTGACTGGTATAGGCGAAGGTGGGAGTACAGCAGCACACTTTGCACCTCCTTTTGTTTACCCCAGTTGTAAACTGTGTCCCTGTTTGGAGATTGGTAGAGGCAGGGCTTTGCTTCCCCATATCAGAGCCTCTAGCAAGGACAACAGTGAGCAGCACAATAGTGACACCACCAAATTTCACTCTTCATATTTCATAAAACTAATAGTCAGGAACAGCAATATCGGAGATCTCATACTACAGCTATGAGATTACTAAGCAAGAATTCCCAGGCACACTCGCATATTGGAAAAACATGTAGCAAATTTTTAGGACACACTCATAACAAAATGTATTTAATAACAAGGTACTGCGTAGACACAATTAACATTTCCAAATGTTTCCTATACTATATCAAAGTTTATTTTTTTAGTTCATTTCCACTTTATTGGAACATAAATTTTTTTTTTTATTAATAATTTTGTAACCAGAAATAAAAGAACAGACCCACACAGCTTTCTTCATTTGTAGTTTCTGCTAAAGGTTGTGTTTGGTCAGAGTTTTTCTTTAATAGGGATCCTGCTTTATCTGGCTGATGTTAGTAATAGTCAAACACAAGTGTCAGGTGCCGGTCGCCGGTAATGTCAGAGTATAAAGGGCAGCCGGATCCTGCAGTTTGTTCCCTATTTGACCTTGAGCTTCCTTCCATGTATCTGCCTGGCCCGAGGTACCAGTTCATCGATCACACGCTCCATGGAGTAAAGGATTTGCTGGTCTAGTGTTCTTCCCTACAGCTTGTCTACTTCATCTCTCTCTGTGTATAATTATAATGGGGTTATATTACAAGTTATTTATAAAGCCTGACAGTGACCTCTGCTGGCTAGTTTTGATGTTTGTGCACTGTATGGTCAACAGTACAGTACAGAAGATTACTGTAAATGTTACAGCATACAAGGACATTATGGACGATTTTGCACAGCTCTGTAGTAATAACTTGGGAAGACCCTTTTTTGTATATCAGCATAACTGAAGCCACACTGTGCACAAATCCAGCTCCATGAAGATATGGCTTGGTGACCTTGTTGTAGAGAAACTTAAGTGGCCTATACAGTGCTCTGATGTAAACCCTACGGAACACCTGGCATGAATTGGAACACCAAGGCAAGGTCTTCTCATCTAACAACTACAGCTGACTACAAATGCTCTGTTGGCTGAACGAACAAAGAATCACTCAAAATCCAATGGAAAGCCTTCTCAGTGGAGTGGAGGATGTTATAGCAGCAAAGGGTGGCCAACTCTATATTACTGCTTATTATTTTGGATTGGGATGGCAAACATGTTCATTAAGGTGTGATAGTTGTTTTTTCCAAGCTTTTGGACATAAATTGTATATTTTGGGTTTGTTTGTGCAATTCAGTGTAAATGCCATGGCTATTCCTTGGCTGATGTGATTTTATTACCTGGGGTATAATCAAGGTATTTTTTGTTGGATTTGTCAGGTTCATAGTATACTGGCAATGGGATCCCTAACAGAAAGAATTCCTGTTACATTGCTGGCCATTGGGAAGAATGTCGGCCTTACTGATAGCCAAAATAATTATTGATGTCAGGTAAACTGACCTGAGAGGCAGAAATTGCTCAACCAATTGAGCAACCTCTGGAGGAACCTTGGTTAAACATCCCTGCCTATTAATATTGCAGTAATTTTCATAGCTTACCAAATGCCCCTAATTCAATAGAATACCTTTTCTTTTGGAACCAGATTCTGCTGTCCCTCATTTTCCCTTCTGTTGCTCTTTTGTTGTCTGAAATATACTCCAGTTACAAAAAATATTATACTGCCCTAAGCCTCTAACTCTAACTCATTGCAATTATTATTAAGTAAAAAAAAAGAAAAAGTAGTGGTGGAAAAACATTGTTTTATATCTTTATAGTCGGCATAACTAAGGTGTGGTAGGGTGGCAGGTAGCTCCATTGCGTATGTATATGATCAAAAAGATGTTATTTTCACCTTAGAAGATTGGTATGGGGTTCTGCAGAAGTGTTTACTGTAGCAAACTGATGCAAGTTCATCTGCTGATGTAACAATCCACACAAGAAAGAATAAGAAACACATTTGAGGGCTTGCAGATAGATGAACCAAATTTTGTGTACCTGCTGGGTCTGTGGTACAGTCAATGGGAAAATTGTGTTCACAGATCTCACATGGTTGGCAGGTAGGAAGATATGTCATGCTTGGGTTTATTAAGAAGCTGCAGGGGATCAGGGGATCTTAAATATATGTTGTGTAGCAGTCATCATTCTTCAGCAATAATTGGATTACCCCATGATTTATATATATATATATATATATATATATATATGTATAATGTGATATAGAACCTACAGTTGTGGGTGATAGGGGACCACCATGGTGGCCAAATTTCTCTTGGCTGGCTGGTGTTTTACAAACTTGACTTTGATCTGAAGATATTTCTTGAAAACTGGTGAAATTGAGGGAGGAAAAAGCTGTTCTCCTCAGAATTGTTTTGAAGCTGGGTGGAAAGAAGCTGTAGATGAGCAGAAGCCCCTGTATTGTGACCCAACTATTCAGTAACCACCCAAAAACAGCCGGTAGTGGTGCACCCACCTAAAAGGGCTGGGGGGTACACTGTATTCTTTAAATTATTTTGAATTGTTTTAAGGTTTTATTACTCTTTATATCGTACTAGCTACCCTTTGTGTAACCCTAATTTCATTTGGTTTCCAGCACAGAAGTGAGAATGAGCAAGCAGTGAATATGGCATGAAGCAGCGGTGTAGCAGTGATAAATGTTTCCTTAATAGCCTCAATTCTGGAGAACAAGCTGCAGAAAGTGATATTTAATAAGGAGCATTACTCTATAGTCTAAGCATCCTCTCTACAAAGGGCAATGTTGTACTCGACAAGGCCACAGCTTTACACACATTATTCCTTGTTTAGTAAATAATCTTTCTAAATCCTGAATATTATTTGATCACCACCAGTCAGTTGTCACATTCCAATTGCCTTTTGTGTTTGTTCAGTTTTTAACCTCTTAAACACCAACATGAATGTTATGCACTGTCCTTTTGTAATTCACAGCAATGACTAGAAATCATATTTGTATGTTTTAGGGAAAATGGTTTGGGCTGCATTTATAAAACAGGGAACCTGACATAAACATTCCCTGGTGGGAATCAATTACTGCTATTTAAACACTTGGATCTAGAAGGATCCCACCAGGGAGTGTTTGAGGGAATGTTAGATTCCCTGTTTTATAAATAGAGCCCTATGATTTATGGACAATTTTATTTGATGCTTTGTTTCTTTTGTATCTAAACCCAAGAAAAATGTAATATATTG
Organism: Pyxicephalus adspersus; assembly: GCF_032062135.1. Taxonomy (NCBI): domain Eukaryota; kingdom Metazoa; phylum Chordata; class Amphibia; order Anura; family Pyxicephalidae; genus Pyxicephalus; species Pyxicephalus adspersus. The sequence goes on from NC_092862.1 coordinate 138,257,364, forward strand.
CAGCTCATTTAACCCTTTCACACAGCAGACGGCTTCTGTATGCCCAGGAAGAGCAAATTGCACCACATTTGCATGCTACTGCACAAATTTTCCACAGCCAAAAGGATTTGTCTCTTTTGTGAACCATCACGTCACAATCTGCTGCATGCAAAAATAGGTTTTGGACCGTTCTATTTCACTTAAATGGGAAAAGCTGGGCCTGCATCAGAATGCTCTGGTTCACTATGGGTCTGAAATGCCTTGATCCTTGGCTGCGGCGACTGCTTTGGTTTGTTTTGGGCTAAAACTTTTATTGATTCTGCCACCACCACCCTTTATAAGTTCAGTGTGACAAGTTAGCTATTTTTTATCATAGAGCAGGATCTTTAACACTAGCAAGCAAAAATAAAAGTAAAAAAGAACAAATACAAGAAAGGTAATGCAGCCAGCACACCCCTCCACCTTTTCTCCGCAACAACAAAAAAAACTTTGGCTTGAAATTTGGCCTTGGTCTTTGCCTAACATCAATCCTGACCGTCTCAGCCAACAAGCTTTTATTATTCTTTATCAACATTAAAAATCCTTTACAAACCTAATGTAATCAATAAAATTTAGTTTTACAAATTATACTCTTTGTTCTATATCATATTTTACTTCTAGAATAATAAAATCAAATACTAACTGCTATTATGCAATTGCTTTTGCAGATGAAGACGGTCTTGGTGTTAGCATTATTGGAATGGGAGTTGGTGCTGACACAGGGCTGGAGAAACTTGGAATATTCGTTAAGACCGTCACAGAAGGAGGAGCGGCCCAAAGAGATGGACGGTAAGTAAAAGACATCAATTACTAAGTACAAATAACTCATATCGAAAGCTCAGAATTTCTCAATCAAAATTAAAGCCTTAACTATTATGGCAAATACATTTGGCAATATTTGGATGGGGTTGCAACAGACTGATTAAACATTCGTCAAGGTGCAAGAGGGAGCTGAAAATACATAATATATTAGGAAAACATAGTGGTCAATTTTATATGTTTTTACCATGATTCTTCCAACTTTTACCTAAAATAGAGGTAAAATAGACACTGTACTGTAACCAAGATAAATTGCCTATACCCCAAAGGGGACTGATGTCTGCCTCAAAAATTCAATGTTTGCAAAGGAACTTCAGGAGGGACTCTAGTGTTGGATCAGGACTGAAGTTGGCCCTGAATACAGGTGCTTGCTGAACAACCTTTGTGTTACTTTTATTTTTCAGCTTAGCTTTTAAACTTGTAATTATGTGTTCCTGCAGAGAGCATGGAGCACATAAATTTGTAGAAGCTTCTACATTTGCACACTGAAAAGGTTCTTTGGCACTGATATGTATACCAATTCATCCCCATTTCTGAGAATTATTGTATTAAAGAATGCTGCTTGATAGTGACACTTTACAAGGCTATTACAAGGATTTGGAACTTTAGGCCGCATTTTTTAAAGCTCTTCAAGGCTGGAGAGGATACACTTTCATCAGTGAAGCTGAAAATAGCAAATAGTAAATGACTTTCAAGAAATCCATTCCAGGTTCACTGATGAAAGTGTATCTTCTCCACTTTTGGAGAGCTTTAATAATTTAGACTCTTTGTGTTAATGAACATGGATTCATGACCATAACTGGATTCAATAAATAATGTATTGGATCAGTGTTATATTTATTGCCTTATTGAAAAGTTAATCTGGGGTAGCGATACCTTGCATTTATTAAAACTCTCCAAGACTAGAGAAGATAGACTGTTATGGGAGAACTTGGTTAATCCACCAAACCTAGAATGAATTTATGTTATTATTTGTTATTAGTTGGCAAATATATTCATTCCTGAATCAGATTCATTTAGGATCTTTTGGGTTCTCCCATGATAGTCGATCTTCTCCAGTCTTGGAGTCCAGTCTTTAATAAATCTGGCCCATGAAGTCTATAGCTTCCAACTCTGTTAAGGAAGAGTTGTTGCAGTTTGACATTGATGGTCAAAACCAGTATGGATTGCTAACCGTCCTTTCTGTCCAAAATATACACCTCACAGGAATGCCCTTTCTTAAAGAGTTATGACTTTTGGTAATCATCCTGTATTGTTGTATGTGCTTAATATTTGAGCTTCTGGATCCTCTGGGGCAGTGCTTCTCCTTTTTCATTGGACTTTTGATTGGGGCCTCAGCATCCTCATTTGCAATTCAGGACCATTGGTCTGCATTGTAGGGGATGACACCAATGCCTATCACTGAGCACAAAGCATTTTATGAAGGAGGTTGTAGGGGTCCAGTCCCCATAAGAGCTTGTGGTAGCAAGGGAATGGGATGAACTTGCCCTCTATTTGCCAACCTTTGCATTGCTGGCAAGCTACAGTTAGGAATTTGTTTTTTAAAAGCTGGATTTGGGTTTTAAGACAGGAAAGTGGAGTTCACCAGAACCCTGAACTTCATCGCTAAAGTCCCTGAAGAATACAAGAAACCAGGGCTTAATGCAACCAAAAGCAAAATATTAGCTTTGGATGGACTGATCCTTTAAAGCAACTATATAGTTCTAATAGCTGGTTTGAAAGTCAGTGCAGATGTATACTCCTTGATCCCGTGCCCAGAAAAGCTTTGAAAATCAAGATAAAAACATAGATAGCTCTTCAGTCACACAGACATGAGAATTCATGTGTGAAAGTCATGTTTCCTGCAGTTACTAAAAAACGCTTTGTTGTAAGTCAGATGAAAGAGACGTTTTGCTGGTGTTTATCGGTAGCTAGTAAAACTGAGTTGCTGGGTTAAGTGTTTGATTCTGCTTCAGATATAGAAATGTTGTTTTTCCTGCAAAGCTGAGCTCCAGTTTTACCTTCCCTCAAACACTTTTAAAAAGTCCCTGCATATATACCTTAATTTAAGTAGAATTCCAGATGGTCGGGTGAAAAATGAATTCCTCTTTTTGGCTTTGGGTAGTTCTCAAGGCTGCAGAAAACTAATCTTTTATAGTTCATTAGCACTATAGGGTTCATTTACAAAGGAAGTTTGGGCTGTTTATTTGGGTTATTTAACTTAGCTCAGTAATTTATTCTGTTATTCTGCTACTGCTGCCAAGGGTCATAGCCAGGATGGTGATACTTTGAAGTGTCAACTATATGTTTTTTGGACTGGGGGTGATATGGTCCATGACGGCTTGAGTTCAGAGGAAGTGGGTTGAAAGATGCTAGACTCGTTGAAGATGGTAGACTGAGGATATCTTGTAGCGTAAAAGAAGTGCTGGAGAAAGGGGGCAAGGTTTTGATCATGGGTGCTAGTATTGCAGCGATGCTTGCAGTGTAATAATTCAACCATGTATTATAGATATTAGATGGGGATTCTCAACTACTGTATGCGGTCAACTTCGGCTGCTGGTGCTTGTCACAGTGGCACATCCCAATCCCCTTTTTAATTCCAATTAAAGAAAAGCAATGGCTGCAGTACCTAGGAAAAAAAAACTTTGGCTCCTTTAATATAAATTCTACTGAGTATAACAAGTAGGTAGAGGAAGAGAGTCATATCAGCTGATGCAATCTATGGACTCTATGGCTACCTAATATGTTGTTATACTTAGTAGCATTTATAATAAAGGAACCAAAGTTTGATTTTCCTTGTAGTGTAGCCATTGTTTTGCATCTTTCAAACCATGTAAAATGGTTTAATGAACATGCCACTGAAGCATTTTTCCGTTGTCCCTTTATGGTAAGGTAAGTTCGGGACAGGAATACCTGTCATAGATAAAGAGTCCAATGTTCTGCAAGGGAGTAAAGATCAAAGACATGGGCAGCTGGGTAGATGAGTATTAACGGTCACCTAATACAGGGCACTTTTTCAAAAAAAAGTCTTTTTGGAACTGTGATCATCGTTAGCTAAAACAGTCTGGATTTAGGAATAAATTAAATGAACAAAGACAAGGCAAGGAAAGAGTAAATCCAGGGCATGGGGGAAGTTTTAGCGACAGACCTGCACACCCTATTATATATTTATTCTGTTCCGATCTAATCCTCTAATTGTACACTAACTCATCTAATCACAAGCCCTTTAATGATCTCAATATATCATCAGTTTTGATTGCCCTGTTTGTTGTTGATTTATTTATTTTTTTTTCTCACTATTGCTTTGTACTGCATTCTCAGGATCCTTGTCAATGATCAGATCTTGGAAGTAGATGGTATTAGTCTTGTTGGCGTCACTCAGAACTTTGCAGCAACTGTTCTTCGAAACACCAAAGGAAAAGTCAGGTAAAGCCTTTATCTCTTAATCCTCACACCTCCTTCTTGCTGGTGATTAGAAAAGATGTATTTCAAAGATTTTTTTGGATTTAAACTATTTTCAGATTTACCTCTAATCCTGGTTCTATAAAAAACTTTACTTTCAAGTCTGCATAGACCTGAAATGACCTGGAAGAGGGAAAACTTTAAAGGACGTTTGTACTTGTGAAAAAAATAAACCTATTCTAACCTCTCATTTCCTGTCATATTACCTGATTTGCTATTCTCCTCCACGGAATCCTACTTACTGACATCCAAAAGGCCATAGTCACAGAGTTTGAGTACATCTACCCAGCAACATTGACTAATAGTACAACTACAATAAGAGGAGTCTGATAAGGAGCTTTGAGGCTATACTGCAAACATATGACTTTGGCTGTCCGTAACAAGGAATCTGCGGAGGATAGAATTGGGTAAGTCAATGGAAGAGGGTTAGAGTAACTATCCAATAAAACCAAATTAGTCTTATAGAATAAAGGTTACCTACTGTACATTCCGGGTTCCTTTAAAACAAATGTCGTACCAGCTAGTAGTAACTTTTCACATTCCACTGCACCTATTCTTGCAGCTATCCCAGCTATTTCATGAGTTCGACAAGTGTTGGAAATGACTCCTGTATTTATATCCACACAGCACAAACACCCTAATTTAAACACCTAGTAATGTGACTGCAGATGTTGTCTGACCAAGATCAAAAGGTGTGAAATTTGCTGAACCACTTTGTTCTAGTTCCATTATTCTATCCTTTGTCTCAGGAAGTCTGCTTAGGTGGTAAACTTTCAAACTGCATGACAGAAGGTGTGCAAATATCTAGGTACAGAGGTTAAAATTGCATGTTGATGGAAGATGGTATTGAAGGCCCCCCCACCCTGTTCAAAGATGATTGTTGTAACTTGATATAGATGGCCTTTTTCAAGCCTCTTGCAAACCAGTTGTCCCCTCTTTCCAAAAGGTATTCCTCACTGTTCTATTTCCTTAAGATGTAGAGAAACTGATGAATCTTGTCATGTTAAATCTGCCTACGTATGCTTTGCCTTTCATTTGTTGGACAGGGAAGAAAACTGGTTTTTGAGGGCATGAAGTAGACTGTCTATGTCAAATTAGAAAAAATCATCTATAACCTGGGATGGGGACCTCTGTGAGGCTATCGGCCAACCATCTACCATGCTACATCCCATAGTGTTTGAACCAAGGTGTTTATGCAATGCGGGTATAAATGTTGGGGTATTTTCCTACACTGGTAGAACCGGTAGAAATAAAACACTGCAAAGAACAATTCCAGTCCCTATCTACTATTAGCTATACAATGACCTGGATAAATGGGAACCTTCACAAACAGAAGGTGTGCCAAGGCTTACAGTTGTGTTTTCTCCCATTGCAAAAGCAGTGGTCTCTTTGCAGAGGTCCAGTATGCCCCCTGCTGGGTCTGACTGCAACTATTAAAGCTTATGATCCTTATTGATTGGAGAGCTCTAGGTCTGAATAAGCTTTGGATCTCTGCTGGGATATCAATGCTTGGACACAGAGCAAGGACCTAATTTTCATGCTGGTAACAGACAGGCTTTTCTACTCAGAATGAGACTGCCTTCTGAAGAAAATTAACTGTAAGACTTTCACACCTTTTTTATACACCTGGAATGTTTGTAGCTGCTCCGTAGTAAAAGTTCAAATAGGATTAAAAGAGTAAAAAAAATAAAAGCAGCAATTCCCGTCCCCCTAAATGTTTTCCTCCCATATCAATTTTCTCTACATAACTAAAAGGCCAACTTACAATGCAGTCTGGTTATGAATGATATGATAGTAAGATGACAGATAAGCTGGAAACTGTTCAGTTTTGTGTTGTGTTCTCTTTAGGAAACTTGGTCGGGCTATTATCTGCATTCTAATGTAAAAGCTTTTTATCTATGCTGTAATGTATCACTTCATATCTTAATAGAAAGGTTGAGCGCCTTCTATATATGGGTTTGGCACTCTGCCGGTGAAATGCTTTTATTATTAAAAAAGCACAATGTTTCCAGATGGAGATATGGCCAAATACATATCATCTGTCTTTGCCCATGCAGGATAGAATAAAAGATGTGCTTAAAGAGACAATATCACCTTGGCCTTTAAGAGCACAATGACAGTGTTTGTGTGAAGCCATTTTTGATCACCTTGTACTCACATTTTAAGCATTCCTCTGTCGCTCCTTCCATCATTCCAGCCACTAATAATATACCTGGTGTTGGAGCTCTGAAGAAGCAATGGTATCACCTCCTCAGTTAAATGGAGAGTGGTCAAGGACACAGAAAGGGGAATGTTTGGCACTGATCCTATACATTGCCCTAACGGAGCATGGCTGCCTATGCACACTTTTTTTTTTCCTGCTGGATCAAATACACTTTACTTTTGGGTAGGAAGGAGCATGTTATTTTTCCATCCTTTTCCTAAAATTTAAAGCTGGGACCAAAATGCCCGGTTGCTAGGACCAACAACTTTCTTTTAGGGGTGGAAAAAGGAACCCTAGCACTTTGTAACCTGTGACCAGAGGGAATTACATAGGGCTATTCCTTTTTTGCTGTGGCTGATAAAAGGAAAGAATTTTGAAGGTTTGTATAAGTAAGAATAGGGGGTAGCAGTTAAGATAAACCTGTAACCTGACTATGAGCATTAAAGTATTAATATATTCTGCACAAGCAGTAACCTAAACAAGCCCTCACTGACCTTCCTAGGTGTAGCTACAAAGCTGTATCTACAAAAATAACAACAGAAACATCATAAGGTCATAAGTCATAAGGTGGTTCCCTTAATTTTCTTCTGGTGGCAGGAGTTTGGCAGGCTACTGCGTTTCTGATGTAAACAAACAGCAGTTGATGTGAGCTGTTCAGAAAACAACCAAACTTTGGAGTTATGTTGTGATTTTTGAGGTTGATTTTCTCCACAATTCCTAGAGCTACAGAACAATTCCTAGAGCTTAGATATACTGAACAGTCAGAGATTTTCAACTGCATTGTACATTTTTGCACAGGTTCGTTATAGGTCGAGAGAAACCGGGACAGATCAGTGAGGTAGCCCAACTAATTAGCCAGACACTGGAGCAAGAGCGCCGTCAGCGAGAGATGCTGGAACAGCACTATGCACAATACGACGCAGACGACGATGAGGTAATATCCTAAATTGAAATGTTGCTTTCATGTTATATTTTAAGGAGCCCTGCAAATGATTGAGTTGCTTCCAGATAAGTGTACTGTTAATGTTACAACATACAAGACATTTTAGACAATTGTGCTCCTACACTCTTGTAGTAAAAGTTTGGGGAAGGGCTTTTTTTGTTCCAACATAACTGTAAAACTGTACAAAAAGACAGATCCATAAAGACATGGTTTCCTCCCAAAAGCATTGTGGTAGGATGACTGGCTTTCCCCCAAATTGGTGTCAGACAATCGTAATGATATATATTATAGATGGTAGGGAGATTAGATTGTGTGCTCCTCAGACAGGATAGTGGCATGACTAGGGACAGTGTAGTAAATCTTTTACATGGGTATAGCCTTCTAAAGTTAAAACAAATTTATAGTGTAAACTGTGTGCAGAGCTCAGCAAAAAGATCTTACCAATGGAGCTCCAAAGACATCTAAAGATGGTTTAACTTAAAAAAAACTAAAAACTAAAATATAGGACAAGTTTAAATTTTACAAATAAAAAAACTGCCCACCTTACGAAACTCCCCACAATCTAATCCAACCAAGTCACCCTCACCCAAGTCCTAACTGACTCCCCCATGACATATGCTTGCCCTTCCCTAAGCTGAAACCTGTCCGGTGCAAATCATGCCTATATAGTGGGTCTCTAAAACTTAAATGAACCCATAATAACCCATATATTATTATAGAGGTGACATATCACACAGCACTTCACAAAGTCTATAGTCATGTCACTAGCTGTCCCTCAATGGGATTCACAGTCTAATGTCTCTACCATAGTCAAATGCCATTACCACCCAAAGGTCAATTTGGGGGGAAGCTAATTAACTGCATGTTTTTGGAATGTGGGAGGAAACTCTAGTACCCATAAGAAACCCATATCCCTGGACATATAAGGATCACAGCCCCATTAAGGAGTTACAGTAAAATGTTGCCAGCACCAGACATTTAAAGCTTGGGGGTAAATACTCACCATGGTGGAGGTATTTGGGTTAGATAAGGAGGATAAAAAGGGTGAGCTTGTGTTTTTTTATAAAACTTATTTTATAAAACTTATTCTTTAACCTAAGAGACTAGACCTTGTGTTATTTCTTCCCTGTACTCCGTTTGTTTAGCTAGACACAATAAAATGGAGGTTATGCCACCGGAGTAAGTCCCGAGGCAATTTACCCCGAGCGCTGTAAAGTCCTGACTCGAATTTCCCCTGATGAGCTGCCTTTGCTTTCATAAAACAGGCTATTAAATCTCTAGAGTCTGTCACTAATATAAATACAAGTAATAAATATTTCCTGCAGCAGATAATCAAATTACACAGGAGCGGTGCACGGAATTCTAATTAGACGGAGCTTCGTGTCTGGCACACCAATCAGAGTCCTGTGGCAGGCAAAGTATGGAGCAGGGAGCAATCTTCTGCTTAGCTAGAATGACTCTGCTCACTGCCTGCCTTACCAGACTTTATTTTCATTCTAAACATTTCTATAGTGTCTCACTGCAAGGATGCATTAATCTCCAAATGTAACAACTGAACATCATTCAGATGGGCTACAGATATACAGTACAGTCTGTCTCTTATAGTAGACACCTAAGAGTTATTTTATCTCTGCCTTCTTTTATTTAAAGGAGTGTTAAACAATAACTCCACGTTTCATTTTCATTTGCTAAAGCACTCATAGGCTGATTTTCTAAAGACATTTTGCCTGCTCACTTACCAAGGTGAAATATCACCTTGAAATATTAAATCCACCTATTAAGAGTGAAAGTCTTGATGATTCAGTTTGCAAATAATGCCTGGTCACATGCAAATCCAAAAATACCGGATTTTCGCCTGCACGATTGGGTAGTCCATATTCCATTTACTAAGCTATGTGATTGATCTCTTGCAAGGGGCTAATTTGTTTTACTATGTAAAAAGTCTATATTGCTTTAGTAAATCAACCCCATTATAAATGATAGTTTATTCTCTCTAATTTAATGCCTTCTTTTTTAACTAGAGTTATCTTTTTTAAAGGTGATATTTTTTTTCTGTTTTTTTTTTTTTTTTGACTGTTTACTAGAACATAACTGATTTGTTATGCCACGTTTTTACAACTTGTATAAATCTTTATTTCAATACCGAACACTATCCTATAGGACACTATATAAGCCCAACTAACCACTGCTTCACAGGGATGTCACCTAACCAAATGGCTGAAAAGCTGGAGAACTCATTATGCGTCATAATCTGGGGGAATTGCAGCAGTTAAAATAATCCTTTTGGTTTGAACTTTCTAATATCTGTAGTAAATCGTCATCTTCTATCATGTTTCACATCATGGTCTACACTCCCTTCCTTTGGCAAATGAATTGAAATTAAAAACTTTTGGCTCTTTGGCTAACATTTCTTCAGTGAGGTCAAGGAAAGTTCACTCTACCTGGACATGTTGTTATCCCATGAAGGTATGATACCCAAGCCTGGCAAGAACCCACAGCTCTGGTCACACTATAGCCCAATCTCTCTTTTTAAATGTGGACCTTAAAATCTTGACCAAGGTATTGGCGAATAGTTTCTGGGCCTCCTTGTTCATTGGGTTTAAACAGTTTTCATCCCTAGAGGACAGGGAGCTGATAACATCCGTAGGGCCATACAGCTGGCATCTATAGCTCCTACCCAATCCTTGGATTCAGTTTTTCTCTATTTGGAAGTCCACAAAGCTCTTGACTCAAATGACCTCACCTCTTTTTTGGCCTTCACAAGTGGGCCTTTCGGGCTGCTTTCCTGGCCTGGATAGAGGCATTATTTGAGTCTCCAGTTGCTTCTCTTTTCTATTGTAGAATTGAGTCCCCTCAAATTGACCATACAAAGGGGTAGTCGTCAAGGCTATTCACTTTCCCCTTTATTTATCTTTATATTTGTTAGCCATTGAGCTTGTTGCAATGTTCCACCATGGACACACGTTCCTGCCTTACCTTTTTTTACCCTGAATTATTTTGCCCTGATTTCTGGTCTTCATGTCAACAAAGCCAAGTCAATCTTTTGACCCTGCCTTGTCGATCCTATTTTTGGATGACATATCTGAATGAGAATGAGTACTTATTGGACCTACTAACCCATTTTCCGGGCTTCTCAATCATTGTTATTCCCTCATCTCCAATAATATTACCATATCCTAACGACAACCCAGCGTCTAATAGACCCAAGTAGAAAAAAAACATTGCTCATACCTACAAGGTCATATGGGATAGATAAAAAGCATCAGACTTTTGGAGCAACTCACATGACATGGCATAAAACTCTTTCCCATTTTGATAAGTTTTGAATTTTTTGGGACTCCTTCTTTGTATGAGGACCACTATATGCATTTTGCAGCTGATCAGGTTTTTTCTCTACTTCCTTGTCTGCCTTTTCTCCCTATTTCCCCACTGTATTTTCAATTTTGTTTTTTTCTAAGATTTACCCCTCTTTTGCTGCCTAACTCCAATTCCCAGGCACCTGTCTCTGTACATGTACCTATCCACCACTTCTTCCCAAGTTCTATGATTGTGTCTTGCAGCAATATACCATATTTTTGTTTCTCAATTGAAGGGTAGAGACTAATTAATGGTACCACATTTCTATATACATTACACATTTCATTCTTAGGTTCATTTTATGTGACTTTTAAGGTAACTTGCACACATTCAATATTAAAATTACAATGTTTATTCTATTACATTAACCATAAAACTTTCTTTAAGGTCCACCAAATTCTTCATACAATTGAAGCAAAATTAATTATACCTTGTCCTTTGTCCTTAACGCGTTTCATCATCAGGCTTCTTCAGAAGGACATTTAAAGAAGCCGTATAAACGTTAAGCATCATATATGTTCATCACCTTGCTGGAAATGTTGTTCACCATATATTATATATATAAAAAATAAAATACCAATAATACTTAGAATTCACAGGAAGGGATCCCAACATTCAATTCATGTAAGGCATGCAGCAACGTTAGTGGAGACCCATGTTTGCTCCTTCCTGTGCTTCCAAATACCCACCACAATCTGTTCTTCTTACTCCAGTCTTTAGATCCTAAAACTTTTAATTCCCAGTTTTGCATTCCACCACCCAGATACAATATCACCAATTACCTTTTTCAAATGAGTACACACTGTCGTAGTAATAGGCACACTCTTTTGTACTTATTTATTTTTATTCATGACTTGCTAAGACATATTGACACATAATTCTGAATGCTATGTCATATTCGATGCACCTCATACTCTTGGAAGACTCTATATACACAGTTTATAAGAAACAATCTTAATGTAAGAAATGATAGGTAAACACAGGAGGGTTTCGGGACACTCTCTTCTTAGAACATCATGAGCTCTAATGAGATTTGCAACTGCTCACTTGTGGGCTTTCTGTCTCTAATATATACTCCTTAGTGTGCCCATAAACAATAACCCAGGAGGAGAATGTGTTTCTCCTCTAATCATTTAGCTGTGTGTGTTAAGAATAAAGAGGCATAGCATGTGATAACATTTCTTATACCACGAACAACTACAGAAAATGTACAAACACTAGACATCAGAGCGTCTCCAGCTTGCTGCCCATTGTAAATATGAAACATTGATATGCTATATTTAAAATGTACCTGGCTAGAAATAAAAAAAATAGCATAGTTCTTTATGTTATTCTTTATTTGTGAAAAAAAAAACAAAGCAAAAGTGTGCAAAAAATACATTGGGCTATCCAAGGCTCTCTTCAGTGAAGCTGGGTAATCCAGCAAACCTGGAAAAGATCTGGTTCAGGATTGAAAATTTGCTAGTAAATAACAAATGACTTTGAAGAAATCCATTCTGGTATTGAACTAATCACTGCAGATGCCGTTCATCGTTCTACCACAACCTTACGACCAATCTGAGCAAGGTTTACCTTGTTTTTTCTTCTGCTTCCTGTTGAGCCCTTGAGACAGGGAGTCAGGATAAATCTCTCCAATGGGACACTCCAAAAAAAAAAGCCCCAAAAATCTAGCTTTTGTTTGGAACTTTACAATAACGCCATTCACTTCTTTGTCAGCGTGACTGTCATACTTTCCCACCAATGGTAATCAAGCTGTTAACATCTGAAAAGGTTCCTTTCATCTCGAGAAACAATTAATACATATTTATTTGTGGGGTGAGCGCGTGTTCCCTGAGAGACGCAGTGTTCCGCACACCCCACATGCTCATTATATTGTCGCGCTGATGTGTTTTAAAGAGTACATTTCATAGTTCTGCCCTCCAGGGATCAAACAAACAGGAGAATATGATAGAACAAGAGAACTCCTCTATTTATTTTTATCTTAGTTATCTTTTCATTTTGCCATCATATAGCCTATTATCTTTCTTTTAAATGATATCCATTTTAGCTTATAGATGGTGCTGCACAAAGTGTAGAAATTGCTGGAAGCTTTAGGTTGTTAAATGCATTATGTTCACAGTAAATTCTGGTTTGAAGTTCATTGCTGAGATTCATGGTTGTTTTTGGAGGCTGTTTCTACTTCTACAAGAGACCCTGTCCTCATTCTAATAAAGCCAACCTTCTATGCTAGTTAGTTTTTCAGATGTGATACATTTTTTAATTGATATAAATTAGATTTTGCTTATGATAATTTATAATACACCAAAAGGTTCCCTCAGGAAGGAGTTTTAGCGAGTTCTATAGATTGCATTAAAAGCTGGATGATTTCTAGAAGCACAGAATATAACTAGGTATTAAAGTTTTAAAGTAAAGATAACAGAGACTGTTGATCCAGGGAACATCCGATTGTCTCAGGGAATCAGAAAGGATTTTTTTTCCACTGTTGGGGCAACTTGTACCAGGGTTTTTTTTTTGCCTTCCTGTGGATCAACTATGTCCTTGGGGTTTTTTTATGTTTATTTCCCTAGTGGATGAACTTGATGGTTTTTTTCAATTTGACATACTATGTACTGTAACCAATAACTTTTTTTATCACTAACACACCTGCCTTGTCGATCTAATTTTTAGATGACATATCTAAATGAGAATGAGTACTTATTGGACATACTAACCCATTTTCTGGGCTTCCCAATCATTGGTATTCCCTCATCTCCTATGATAATACCATTACATATCCTAACGACAACCCAGTGTCTTATGGACCCAAATAAAAATAAAACATCCCTCATACCTACAAGATCATATGGGATAGAAAAAATACATCAGACTTTTGGAGCAACTCACATTGACATTACATAATACTCTTTCCAAGTTTGTGTCTTGCAGCAATATACCATATTCTTGTTTCTCAATTGAGTGGAAGAGACTAATATTGGTACCACATTTCTATATAAATTACACAATTCATTCTTAGGTTCATTTTATGGGACTTTTAAGGTAACTTGCACACATTCAATATTAAAATTACAATGTTTATTCCGTTACATATACATAAAACTTTCTTTAAGGTCCCCCAAATTCTTCATACAATTGAAGCAAAATTAAATACACCTTGTCCTTTGTCCTTAACGCGTTTCATCATCAGGCTTCTTATAAACCTTAATGTTCCACCACCCAGATACAATATCACCAATTACCTTTTTCAAATGAGTACACACTGTCGTAGTAAAAGGCACACTTTTTTGTACTTATTTATTTTTATTCATGACTTGCTAAGACATATTGACACATAATTCTGAATGCTATGTCATATTCGATGCACCTTATACTCTTGGAAAACATAGAAGGTTGGCTTCATTAGAATGAGGACAGGGTCTCTTGTAACCCATAACTTTTTTTTTATCACTAACACACCACATTATTCCACTTTATAGCACAGCCATTCCCAACCAGGGTTCCTCCAGAGATTGCTAAGAATTCCTGAAACCTTGGCTATTTAATCTCCCATTTGATAGTGACATCATATTATCTTGCCAGTGCCACAAGTCAACAGCATGACACCAGTTATATTTCTAGCCGTAAGAATAAGGTTATATATACATGTCAGAGAATTCCTACCTGATATGAACAGTCGAACTTGTCTCAGGTGAAAATCTGACGTGTACGATGGTCACCCACCATCGTTTATGGATCCTTCAGGAATATTCCATGAACGACAGATAGGGAATGACCACTATACAAGCCAAGGGAGAAGAGGACAGTGGGGTGCCCCTCACTCGTTCTTTCCCCTTCCCTCTCCATAGAACAGGCACTGTGTGTAAATTGCTCATTTACTCATCTGTCACTTTTTGTTGCTGGAAACAATCACAAAAGATTGTTTCTGGTGAAAAAAAATTGCAACTATAAATACAGACTTAGAATTCCATTCTGACCACCAATGTAGCAAGGGCATTCCTTCCATTAACCACCAATGTAAGAGGGCATTCCTTCCACTGAACATCACTGTATGAGGGCATTCTTTCCACTCACCACCAATTTAGCAAGAGCATTCTTTCCATTAACCACCAATGTAGGATGGCCATTCCTTCCACTGACCACCAATGTAGGGGGACATTCTTTCCAACGACCACCAATGTTGGGGGCCATTTCTTCCATTGACCACCAATGTATAGGGTCCTTCTTTCCACTAATCACCAATGTAAGCAGAGAAGCCTTTATATTGGGCACCAATCTACAAGGGGCATTTTTTGTCACTAATCACTGATGTAAGGTACATTTTCTATTGACCTTCAATGATTATAACACTGGTTTCCCAGGACCTGAATATTATTCCAAGGGCTCTTTAGGGGTGAATAGATTAAGATGGTGTACAATAGATTCTTTCTGCCAACTGTGCTTCTGAATGCAATTCTGAATAGACCACCTCTGAATGGTACATTTCCTTGGTTCCTTCAGCTTTCATTGCTAGCTTCCACTGACCTCCTCCAGAGGAACCAATAAGTCAGAGAAAAAATAGGTTACTATTGGATATAGTCAGGAAAGTTCACATGATAACCATTGCTATGTTTAAATCCCCAGACAGGAGAGTACGCCACAGATGAAGAAGATGAAGATGTCGGCCCTGTCATCCCTGGAAGAGAAATGGCCATTGAGGTTTTTGATCTTCCGGAAGGAGATGAAATGTTTTCTTCTGATGTGGATGCAACAAAACTTGCTCACAAGTTTAAAGAGGTAATTCAAGATAAATGTTTTATTACATTATATTGACAGATGCATTATTGGCCATTTGAGCCATGCTGACCACAGCCTAAAGCTTGGGCATTTAAAGATGGAAAACTTTCCCAGGGCAAACTTTATGTTCACTGTAATACATTTTCAGCAAAATCTGCTCAGCAGCAAAAAGCAGCTCATTCCTAATTCATATACTGTATACACATAAACATGCACTACATACATATTACATGCACATGGCCTTATAAAGCTCTTTAAGACGGGTTAAGATAGACTATCATGGGAGAACTTGGGTAATCTGGAATGTATTTCATAAAAATAATTTGGTATTATTTGTCAAATGTTTTCCTGGAACTGAATGGCACTACTTAAATTAAAAAGGAAAAAGGGAAAGTCAAAATGGAGAGCTTTGGTGAGTGACTGCAGTTAGAACTCGGGAGCAGCCCCTTGCTGAGTGCTACTCCCATCGGATGTTGTTACCTGTTGCGGTGTGCACAACCCAAGGGTATATAAATTTACTATCATTACTAGGGCGATCTAAGTGTTGTAATAACAGGAATCTGCAGTATTTCCATCACTTTAGGCAAGGATAAGCAATAGAATGCAAATAGCCCATTGAATCTTAAAATTCGATCTGTAGTTCAGAGCAGACATCTATGAATAAGTAGTAGATAAATCTCAGGAATTTCCCTGAAGTTCACACAATACATGGTATGATTAGAATATCACAGTTGCTGCAGAATTAAATGCAATAGCCAATTGTTGTATATTTAACCCAATTATTAACGCAGTTATGTTCATAAAAAATGATGACAATGTTTTTATTTGCAACACAAAGTACCTACATTTGACTTGGTAGCAAACTTCTAAAGCCCTTGTACAGGAGCTCTTAGACAGGAAGGGGAAGAAACAATACCAGAAGTCAATCAGTTGATCTGCAATGCTAATGCAAAGGACAAGTCTGATAGGAGGAGAAAGTAAGTAAACAGATTACTGTTCTGCTGATGTGCTTTTGCTGTCCAATCATAGGCTAGGGGCAGGGAGGTGACAGGTTTGAGTTGTTTAACTTCAGTAGAATAAAATCAGGTCACCTATTTCGCTCTTCTACTTGGTAGGGTTGTGCTTTTTTCAGGTTTGATAGATCAAAATACAAATCCTTTTGCAAATAAAAAACATCCCATCAATGAGTTTCAGAAATGTGTTCATCTGTATGCTTGGAGATCAGCTTCAAAGGATTCAAATTCTTAATAGAATATTGCATTGTGATACTTGGTTAGCTGCCATGCTGAGAATTCAATGCTTTCTTATTCTAGAACAAGTGTGGAGCCAGTAAGGTTAAAGCTCCTCATTATTATAACTATAATTATTATTATTATTATTATTATTATTATTATTATTATTAATATTAATAATAATAATAATAATAAACAGAATTTATATAGTGCCAACATATTATGCAGTGCTTTACATTAAATAGGGATCTACATATTTGTTCCAAGTCAATGACCATGGCTACCTACATCCCGCCTTTCATGACAGGTTTACTTTAAATTAAACCAGGGACCTTTCTAACAGATGCAGTCCGTGTCTGTTAAATGTCAACTAGAAAATGGGACTTCGTCCCCCGCAAGGGCTTACCATAAATTTCACACAAAGCGGGATTATCTGTAAGAGAGTTTCCACTCTGTTCCCAAGTATTGTTCAATAGGAAAGTACATATAAATACTATAATTATCAAGTTCTCTCCGACAGCACTCGCATACAAATTACAGAGCTTCCTTTTCTGAAAACACACAGAACAAATCCAAGAGTAAGAATAGCACACAGTGGTAATGGCTTGTCAGCTACTTCTGTGCATTAGATCTTTGCTGAAATTGGTTTCTGGTCCTGGCCTTCTGAAAACTGGAACGGCTTAGATTATGAAATATTTGTTCACTTTTAAATGTTACCTCCAATGCAAACCAGATATAAGAATACGCCGGCATATAAAGATAGGTAATTAATACCGGGGTCCTGGTATAGAAAGCGATACCTACTGTACACCCCCCTCATTAACCCTCCCTGTATGCCTAACACTAATACTCCCAGTAACGCTCATATTAACCCTTCCTCTAACCCTAAAACTAACCCCTCTGTAATTGTCACACTAACTTTAACACTAACCCTCCCTGTAACCCTAACACCAACCTGCCCTGTAATACTCACACAAGCAAGTAGTCCCTTATGCTAACCCTTTCTCTAGCCCTAAGCTAACTCATCTGTAATCCTCAAAGTAACCTTTACAAAAAAGCTTCCTTTAATTTTAACAGTAACCCTTCCCTTAACACCATCACTAACCCTCCCTGTAATTCTCACACTAACCTTACTTGTAACCTTAACACAAAGCCTCCCTGTAATAAATCTTATCCTTTCACTAACCCTTCCTCTAATCCCAAACCCACCTTTCCTGTAATTCACACACTAGTCTTCCCTGTAGCCCTCCCACTTACCTTTGTTCTAATGCTAATGCTGTAATCCCTACACTAACCCTTTCCATAACCCCACCACTAAGCCATCTGTAATCCCCACACTAACCCTTATTCTAACCCCATGACTAACCCATATGTAACCCTTACAGTAACCCTTCCTTTAACCCCAACACTAACTCATCTGCAAGCCTCACACTAACCCTTCCTCTAACCCCAACACTAACCCATCTGTACCCCTACAGTAACCCTTCCTTTAACTCCAACACTAATTCATCTATAATCCCCACACTAACCCTTCCTCTAACCCCATCACTAACCCATCTGTACCCCCTAGAGTAACCCTTCCTTTAACTCCAACATTAGTCTATCTGTAATCCCCACACAACCCCTTCCTCTAACCCTTCTTTGTATCATTCACCATTACCAGTACGCTAACCCTTGCTCTAATTCTAACCCTAACTCTCCTGTAACTTCAATGCTAACCTTTCCTTTTATTCTCACATTAACCTTCCCTATACTTCTCATAAACCATTTCTTTAACTTTAACACTAGCAATACTAATCCCCCCCCACCCTAGTAATTCAAACACTAACTTTTCCCCTAACCCTAAAACTAACTATCCTTCCATCTCACACAAAACTTTAACCCTAACCATTCCTGTATTCCTAACCCTTCCTGTACCCCTCACGCCAACCCTTCCTGTAACTCTAACACTTACCCTACCTGCAACCCAAAATTACTAATCCTCCCTGTAACCTTAACAATAACTTCCCTGAAGCACTAACTAAATTGTATTCAAATCTGGATTATGCATTTTAAATGTATTTTTTTAATGCAGAAAGTATAATGACCTGAATTATATTGTAGGGCAGAGCACATGAGTGTAGCTTAAGAGGCCAATCAGATGTCATGCATTGCACAGAGCAAGCTGATAGAAGAAGAGAGCAATAGGCCAAAGAGACGAGTTCGTGTGCTGCTTTTCGTGTCCCTGTCTAGTTACAGTGTGAAAGTGGATGGGACACCTGTAAGTAAAAAGGAAACAGCAACAGAGAAATATCATCTCCTTTCCCATATCAGACAGAACTGTGCTGTGTGGGAGAACTGTGTATTTCTCATGAATGAATACACTTCCATTGTCAGATCCATTAGAAATCCATTGGCAGGCAAAGTAGCTCCATTGTATGTGTTTTATTTGTGAATTTAGCTGTTTGCTTGGAATTCAGGAATTACAAGTCCCAGCATATCCTGACAATCTTTCCTATGCTGGGATGTGTGGTTCCATATGCCATAAGGATGCCAGTGCCCCCCTGGCTTCTCTCCAGGGCCACCACTGCAGTGAAGAACCCGTTAAATGCGCTGAACGTTATACGATGCGTTATGTAAGGCATGACTCACCGTGAGCGGCAGTCGCAGGGGGATGTTTATGTTGTCGTTTCGTCTCATTGTGTCAGGATGGATGTTGTCAATAACAACACATTTCCATCTGACATGGCTGTCTCAGGGCAGCGCTCTCGTTTGTAACTGAACAGCAAAACGATCTTTTTTTCTTTTTACAGTAAGACATTTAAATTTACAGCCTACTGCACTGCAGCTTTCCCCGCCGGCCCTGTGCTGCAAATCCAGCGTGTGAGCTGCCTGCGCAGCCTTTCAAAGCACCAAAGCCTTTTGCTCAATTTGTGATACTTATATTCTTTTTTTCTTCTTCTACAGCTACAGATTAAACATGCCGTCACCGAAGCTGAGATTAAGAAGCTGAAAGCCAAGGTAAGATGGGAAGGCACGGCGATCCTCTTTAGCATGCTGAAAAGGCCTTGAGCCGTGCATTTCATAATGTTGTTTTTAACAGGCTTATATACGGCAGAGCATTGACAACATGTAAAGTCTTTTAACCCTTAACATGAAACTAATCTTTTTATTGTTTTATATGCAAAAAATTTATAAACTAATTTTAGCAATCTGTGTTAAGCTATTAAACACTTTGTTGCTATTTAGGAAAAGAGGATAGATTTTTCCAAAAATTGATTTGGCAGTGAAAATACCAATTTTGCCATTGTGGAATCAGTCTAAATTTTGGAGGCTTTCTGCATAGGTGGAATTTATGTAGCTTTCTTAACAACAGCACGCGATCTCCATCCCCTTGCTGGCACTGTTAACCATGTGGCTTTGTTTATAAACAAAGGGTTTGGACAAAGCAATGTACACTGGCTGGATCAGCCTTTCTCCACCTTGATAACATGTGGGAACCCTTAACTTAACTTCCAGGTCCTCAGGCAACCCCTGCTATGGTATCAATGGAATCTGACATGAAAAGCAATAGTTGCTCATTGCTCAATGAACCCCTAATAACCTCTGGAGGAACCCTGGAGTTCCACAAAACTGTGGTTTAGATACACTGAGCTAGACAATTGTTGTTTAGATGGTATTTGCATAACTTTTGTCTAGCTTAGTGTATCTTAACCAGGGTTTTGGGGAACCCTAGGGTTCTTTTAGGAGGTTGCTAGTTGTGTGTATGCTTTTTCCCTTAAAATCTAGCATGTGTACAGCATTCCCCCAATGTCATTTAGGGATCCACCATGGCAGATCACTAAATGACCGAACAGGACAACTGCTGGAATTTCCAATGGGTGAGGACACAACAGGGTGCCTCCTGCTCATCCTCCACACTCCTTAGACCTGCAATGTGTGCACAGTGTTTGTTTGTTCTAGTATCACAAGAGTTTATTTCCAGCTACTAAAATTTGACTTGTGTACAAAGCCTAGGAATTGTTTTTCTGTATTTAAAAATTTCAATTGCCATATAAACGATTTTGTGGTACAAAAACAGATCCCCAAGATAGTTTAGCTTTTGTAACCCTCAGGTTGAATTACAAGCCTTTCCCATACATTTCAACACATTTCTCCATCGCGGTACAATGCCTTTGCTTGCAGGTCTACCAGATGTTACAAAACATTACCGGTAGATTTGGGAGATTCCTCCATTGCTGTCCTCCATTCACACTATTTTTGTATTCTTTTCCCCTATCTGTTTCAATCTGTTTTAATTTTGCTACTGTTCTATGGTCTTCACTTTCATTTCCTCATTTGCCTTGATTTGATCTGAAACATTTTTTACCCCCTAGGGGGTAATGATCCATTTCCAATAAGTCTCTAGCAGTATCCAGGGAAATTTGGAATTTTGAGAGGGAGCCCATCCTGCCTCTAAATCACCATACACATTACACTTTTCATTAGTTTTACCAAAACTATGTAAAAGGAGGACTTACCTAGAATGCATATTCCAGTAAATCTTATCAGACAGGCTCTTGTACCATGTAACAGGTAGAGCTAAGGGATATTGAGCTAGTAAACTCTAAATCTTGTACAGATGATTAATTTAAAATTGTGTTCCAATATAGTATGCATCATTTACAGAGAATGCACTTTGTTATGTTTTTACCCTTCCTTCCTTTCTTCCTTCCCCTACTACCTACTCTCCCACTTCTGACCCTCAAATAATGATTTTTACTGACCATCTAGCTACAAGCGGCAGAGAATGAAAAGGTGAGGTGGGAGTTGGAGAAGACGCAGCTTCAACAGAACATCGAGGAAAATAAAGATAGGATGATGAAGCTGGAGAGTTATTGGATCGAAGCCCAGACGTTGTGCCACACGGTGAACGAACATCTGAAGGAAACACAGAGCCAGTACCAGGCCCTGGAGAAGAAATATAACAAGGCCAAAAAACTGATCAAGGACTTCCAGCAAAAGTGAGACATTATGCATATTCAAACATTCAACATTGTAGAATTAACATCATTTAGAATTAGGGGAAAGAATGAGATAATCTGGTGACCTTCAAACTTCCTGCCTCTGGTGCACAGATCAGCCTGGCCAGTTCTCCAGCATTGGTGGCATGTTCTGCAGTCTTACTGTGAACACACTTTCTGCAAAGAGTGCCAACGCTGCTCCTTTCTAAATTCAGTAGAATGAAAGAGTGTTGTCACCCTTGGCCAGAAATCGTGTTACCTGTTCGATCACCAGGTAAAAATAAAGGCAAAAAAAATCAAGAAAAGAAACTTACTTATTCAAAATATCTAAGGACAAAGCAATGGTGATCCTTCCAAGCACTGTCATGTGCACCCAAATCCCAAGCTCTTGTGGACAACACACCCACACGAAAGGGGAGGCATTATGTAGCCCTGCCCTAGGGTGACAACACAGCTCCTTCACAGATACTGTGTAATGCGTACATGTTGTCAGCCTAAGAGTGAAAGTCTGTTACTGGCAGGACCACCTTGTAAAAGAAAGTCTAGAAAAAATTAAAATGCAGCCATTTCAACCTATGACTGGTAATCTCCAATACATGATATTGTTGTACTTGTGGTTTAGATACATTTAAATTCAAATATTCTTCCAGGAACCAATTCAATTTGCAGCTTCAGGTAAGAGAAGAATAGTTAACTTTCTATTTGCTTTTTACAGGGAGATTGACTTCATGAAACGGCAAGAAGCTGAAAAGAAGAAGATTGAGGACATGGAAAAGATTCACCTTGCTGAAGTTCAGAACTTGCAGTCTCGGGTTAGTAAAGCTGAAGGCACACACACATGTATGTCCTGTACTCCCCAACTTGCTGATTGGACAGTAAGGGAGTATCTGGAGAGTAATAAAGTAATCATTCTGCTCTGTTCTCAGGTCACCAAGAGGTAGACTGATTGAACTATACAATATGTTACAGTCTTCTACACACAAGCTCGACCTGAGGGCTTCCCTGATTTTCTTTGCCCAATATGTGCTCATTGTTAAGAGTTGTTGACTTCCTGCAGAGCTCTCATTGAAAGGTCATAAAAACAAACATATCCAAAACACATCACATATCCAAAATCCAGTGATAAGTGTGTAGTTTAGTAGCTTTTTCTCTGACAGGTCAAAGTATCGAATGTCAGAACTCCAACAACGGTCCATGGTGATGTGGCCACCATGTATATAAGTCTTCTTGGATGGCCTTCCAAATAAACCCCAACACATTTCACTATGTTCATTCTTTATCCTTCTAGATCAAGGACCTGGAAGCAGAGGTTTTCCGGCTCCTCAAGCAAAATGGCAGCCAGGTCAACAACAACAACAACATTTTTGAAAGTCGGACATGCCTTGGCG
Organism: Pyxicephalus adspersus; assembly: GCF_032062135.1. Taxonomy (NCBI): domain Eukaryota; kingdom Metazoa; phylum Chordata; class Amphibia; order Anura; family Pyxicephalidae; genus Pyxicephalus; species Pyxicephalus adspersus. The sequence continues at coordinate 138,280,517 of NC_092862.1, forward strand.
ACGACCCAGTGTCGGCTGAAGACTCGGGCGAAAAGCAAGAACCAAGCTTGGATGGCTTGAAGGAAGGTTTGTTAAAACATTGAAAGTCTTCTGTGGGCGGTTGAGTGACCCTCCTGACAATATGCATACTGCATGTATCGAGCACTGTGCCATAGCCAAGCGCTCCTAACATTTCCCAGAATGCCGTGTAACAATGTACCGTCATTTCCGGATGCTTCGTTGTATGGTAAAACACAGGCTCATCTCTGTATATGTCCTCACTTGTCCAGATCGGGGTGTCTAAACATTTAATACGAACAGAAAGGGGAGAGGGTAATATATACATACATGTTTTGTGTTTTGTCTTCAAATTGTAAAATGAATAAAAGGAAAATGTACATGATCGGAGGCAAAGGTGCGACCACCAAAGCGTGAATTATTTTGATATTCTGGCATCCAAGACTCTTCATGAGGACGCTAAGCAATACTTGCTACTTATTGACTTTTTGAGTAATAAACAACATAGTATAACTGCGTGTCAGTATTCAGCAAAATACCACAAGCTGAAAGGATGATTGTAGAACAACTTCAGGCAAATGCATAAAGTCACCCTGTAGCTCTATTATGTATTTCTCCATAGGTCATACATTTTATTGAAGTTCAGCCTTTTGAATTACCCAAAGTAAGACTTGCAATAGGTGTTGCTGCATTATAAGCTGTTAGGAGCTGTGTAGGAGAGGTATTTAGCAGGGTGCATAAGAACAAAAGGTGAGTGCAGTGAGCGTGTTAGGGATCACTTTTGGTCTCTAGGAGGGGATTAGTGGCACAACATTTGAAGAGCTAGGGTCTTAAAAAGTATGGTCCTTGTCATTATCCCATGCCATTATAAACCAGGCAAGAATGGGGCAAATACCAGGTTATTTGTTTTACTTTCCTATACACATAATTTACCTGCCTTTTGGCAATTTGTCTTGTAGACCTTTTCTTTGGTATTTTCCAATATATTTAATCCCTGCTAAGAAAAATTTCTTATGGCCGATCCAAACATTCTGGCCTGTCAATATATATAGCTTAGCCTGGCTGGGACCCACCATAAAGTGTTCACATTACGTTGTTTTTGTGTTAGTTTTGTGTTCTTTATGGGCTCCTCCACACCTGTGGATTGTGGTGCATGGTAGGTGCTGTTTTTTTTTTTACACTGCATTAGGGTGCTATTTTGATGATTGCACTGCACCACAATTAATAAATATTATGCATTATTGGACATATGAGTGTGGATGGAGCCTACACCTTTTGTTTTTCTTTTATTTTAGGGTTATTAAAAGGAACAAACCTCATCCTCCTATCAGGTTCTAACAAAGCAGCCAATCAGATTTTACTTTCAGGAAACGTCTGCTATAGTTTGGCTAGTAGGGAACATTACCACAGTGCAGGCAGGAGCCAGGAAAGATCTGTAAATCCATACATTTCCCATACACTGCAGCAATCCAAAATATGGTGAATAACACAGTGCCTTCAATATGTTTTAATTGAGCTGCCTGCAATTAATAGAAAATATGTTGTCTTCATTATTTTTGGTAGTTGCCTGTAAAAAAAAATGTTTTGGATTGGCATATGGAGTTAGTCATCCTGAGTATTTTTACCTGTCACCTATTCACCACCAGACCAGTATATCTGTTCCAGCTCTGGCTGTGGGTGGGAATCAGATAATATGGCCAGACAGAGCAACAATAAGAAGAAATATCACTTTGCTAATTGCCTGAACCTGTCAAAGTCTCCATGCCCAAGATTAAGTTAAACGATACTTAAAATTGTAAGGTAACTGTCTGTACACTGCAATACTACCTAAACGGATGTCTAGCAATCATTTGCATTTAAACAGGGTTTCTTGATTCATATAAATTGCAGTAAATACCATATTCTAGCTTGTATGTCAAATGCAATATATATCTGAGCCAAGAATCCCTGTTTAATGCAAAAATTTGCTACAAATTTTTTAGGAACAAAGGATTGATTTCTATTTCCAGTGGTACCATAGTCACACCTTTTTAGCATGTTTTATAAAATAAAAAAAACATTAGGTGTATTATTATTATTATTATTTATAATATTATTATTCATATTTATAATTAAATATATAATTATAATTATTAATTAAATAATAATAATAATGTTAAGTTTACCAGTATCTTGTAGAGAGAATTAATGCATCCAAAAAACATAGCTGGATGGCTATTACAATTGCATATTTATTAATTTTTTGCTTGGAGTCTAACAATGAATACATAATTAGAAGAAGTTGAATCAGCACAAATTAGAAATGCCTGGTGACATCCTCAGTTCTGTGTGTGACAAGCCAGAAGAAACTAAATTGATTTTATTTTTTAAATTTTTTCCATTGTAGCTGGATTAATTGACTGTGAACACAGACAGCTGTAAACACTGGTCTGTAAAGTGCTGACTCTTATAATTCATAAATTTATGTGCTTCTGTCGGCGGTAGAATATGCAACAAAATAGAGTGGGTGCTTCTCCCAGCAGCCAAATGTTTGCTGATATTTTCTTGCTCTAGCTGTGCAGCATCATTTTTAAAGAGACCCTGTCACCATATTAAGAAAATTGTAATGCATCTTTTGTACTAGAAATGGAATTACTTCAACTTCCTTACACAACCCTCCCTTCTTTGAATGTTATAGCACTCTCGTATTCTGGGAATGTGTATTGGGTAACTCTATGGGTAGACAGCATAAATGTCTTTAGGATTTGATGTTGATACATCATATGTAGGTTATGTATAAAATTCCTCCGCAGTTTTGCTGGGATAAAGGGCTATTGTAACAAAGCACCTATGAAAAGCTTGGTGCCTTGTCTTAACTTTCAGGTTATAACACAACCAAGCTCTGCCCATTTCTCAAAAAGCCCTGTCCCTTTTACCCCAGTCTTATAGGCAGTGCAAAAAATGGCAATTTTTTGGAATATAAATTGTGAATAGCACCGATTACTGGTTTGGTGGTACTTGCAAATATCAATTTTAATCATTTTAAGAACTTTTTCTTTGTGTTTGTGGACCTCTTTATCCCAGACATGCACTCCACAGAACTCTACCCTGCACCCAACATCTAACAATTCAACCCGGCTGTCTTTATCACCTAAAAGATTTGTTGTTGAATACGGGGGGGGGGGGGGGGGGTTGTGAGGGGTTCAGTAAAGTGTTCTCCCATGTAAAGAAGTTCAGCTCAAAATTGTAGAATGCATCCAGTGGTACCTTCACTTCTTGAGAAGTGTTAGATGGTCGCCTTTTTCCTTTTCTTTCTATCTGTAGTTAAAATTTCCATAACGTTCCCCTCTGTACTATTGACCCTCAAGCCCAAGATGCAGAGCAATGTGTGGAACTTTTTGCTGGAGCAGCCTTCCTCCTTTTTTCCCCTGAGGAACCTTAGAATAATTTTAAGCTCTCAGGGAACTGGTAAACCAATTTTTTTGGGGATCAGTGGTGACAAATGCTTTTAAATTGGAGGCCAATAGAAAAAATGCTCCTTTTACAGAAGTAGCTAGAATACCACTCTTCTAGACAGCTAAAACATAACTAGAGTCATGCAGCTGTCTCCACCAAGTGTTGTTGGCCCCAGAACTATGCCAGCATCACCCCATGAGAAACCCTGGTTAAAAATGGCAGAGCTAGAGAGTTGCAGATCTACAACCAAAACAATGTGTTTATTCAATTTCCCTTGCAACAATGTTATTTTGCTTCACATGTGAATGGTTCCATTCAATTAATTTAGACTTTCAGAAAAAAGTAAAATTCTGATTGGCTGCTTTGTGTAACTGCATTTTGCTCATTAGTTTTTGCATATATATAAACTGCTCTGAAAAGGTAAAAAAATCCATTTAACTTCCATTCCTTGCTAATTAAAGAAACCCCCCCATGAGCCAAAACATAATCCACAGATTGGTAAATATGTTATTGTGCATCGCTGTCTTTTCCGTCCTCTTGCCTGACATTCAGCCATCTGATTTAATTGCCTCTTCCAATGGTTACTAAATATAGACATTATTTGGCTCACTTCTGCAGCGGCAGTATAAAATACTGTTATTTTCAGGGGAAGGTCATACGTTCCATTTGTTTGTGGGCAGGGCTCGTGGCTTGCTGGGTGCTAAATTTAAAGATTCTGCACTGAATTGTCAATGTTTTAGCTGATCTGGGGCCCCACTGCTGTTAGGCTGTTACACAATGAATATATTTCAGCTGAACTCTGGGCAGAAAGAGAAGACACAAATGGATGCAGCTCTGTAATCATTGATACATCAATTCAATTTCTTTTTAATGCAAGTGCTGAATTTTATTACGACTTGTTACCAGCAGCTTGCACTTAATGCAAATCCATACAACATAGAATAGAAAAGGGGAAAAAAGAAGCAGTGTCTCAGGTATGGATTAGTGCAAGGAACAAGCCAATTCAAGGAGAGAGCAGAGTGACAGAGAGATGAGTTCATCAGTATGCTGCTTCTCCTTTCATTTTCCTTTCACAGGGTAAGGACCGGTAAGATAAAGTAAAAGTGTAACCCAGAAAGATCCAGTCCCCTTCTCTGTTAGACAGAGCTGTAGTGTGTGATTTAAATATGTAAATCTTAGGACTGAATGGATAGAAATCCAAATCCTTTCCAAATACATGAATTTAATCTCTGTAATCAGATCTTTCCTGGGGGTCAGCAATAATGTATTTCTATCCATAACCTCTATCTTCTGCAGTTCTGCAATCTGTAGTGAAGGACCTACCTAAACCATCCATCCAATCAGTGGCAGACGTAGCCAACAGTGAGCCCCTGTGCAGAACTGGCTTGGGCCCCCTGCCAAAATGACGGTCCCTCTGGAGGTGCCTGTGGGCTATGGAGGGTCAAGGCCGTCATGCAGCAACACAATTTGCTCTCCCCTATGGTCTTCCCCTGCATGCAATTGTATTCAACCATTTACTAACCTAGTACAGGTTGACAATCAAAAATCCGGCAACCTCCACACCTGAGGTGGGCTGGATTTTTGAAAATTCCAGATTTTTAAAAGTTTTGCTCACCTCCACACACAGACCAGTTTTCCTCCCAGAGCACCCTCGGACATCTCGCACAGTTCCAAGGAGCAGGCAGCAGGAATGTCTCAACATGTATTTAGTTTAGCAAGCAAGACCTAACAGCTGTTTCTGCAGAACAGCGCCATCAAAACATAAGTGGCCAAACCGTGTACTGCAGCCCTGTATTGAAAATGTGATCCGAAATTTATGCCAGGAAACTGAAAGATCCGGATTATCAATGGCCGGATTTTCCATTGTCAACCTGTACTTGGAAACTGTGAAGCCAAACAATCTGAAAGCTGAACTCCAGGCAGAAATTAATCAATAAGAGTTACGTATTCATTAGAAACCATTAAATACATTCTTACCTGGAAAAAGCAGTAGTATCAGAATTAGTTGCAGTATTAGTCTCTCGTCATTCCTTGCAAGTAACATTTGAACTGCAGGATAGGGAGCAAAAGGAGCTATCCAGGTGGGCTGCATGTGCCTATAGGAAACATTATCATAGAAGAATAGATGAGAGTGGTGGCCTCATCAGTCTTTTGCTATTCTTTTACTGTCCAATTACAAGCTGAGAGTCAGGAGGTGGTCTTTATCGCATTACTACACTTAGATATAGTCAGGTCACCGTTCTGGTTCTTCTGTTTGGTAGAAAAAAAAAAAATTCAGGGTTTGCTGGAAATCAAATTACTTGGCACATAAAACAGCTATCATATGTGTATTTGAACTGTTTACCTGGAGTTCAACTTGTAATAGATGCTTTTATTCTGTAAAGCAATTTTAGGTCCTAGCCCTGCTCTACATTCCCATACATAGTTGGTAATAGTAGGTAATATAATGCAAGTGAAAATTTACTGCCAGAACATATGAAATATACTGCAATACCCCGGATATATGTAATACATTGGTTCTTATGTTTTATTACTTGGTTTTCCCATTTGAAGGGTGGCAATGACTAGAGATACTCATGGCCTACTTTTCAAAGCGTCCTATAAAAGAACTTTTTTCTGCATTAAAAAACTTTTGGACTTTCCATTTCCTTTGATCAGTACTGTATAATGAATGAAAAGGAGACTTTGATTGGCTGGGCAAAAAAAAAAAAAAAAACAGAGCGCTCATCCTTCGGACGTCATCAATTTCCCTTGTACATTTCTGATTCAATCACAGATAAAAACCGATGTCATGCCTAATGTGAACAATGTTTTATCTGATGAACCCTGTTACGTTTTAAATGTATTATGTTTCAAGGTGGTCAGTCTGAGGAGCGTAAAATTTTGCAATAAAGATATTGAAACAAAAAGTGTTTACAGGACTCTTTGATTCCATTATGAATCAAGCAGTCATAGCCATCCCACTATGTCATGAGAGAGGAATGAGTGAATTCATTTTCATTCATGCAGACACGCTCGATGTGATCATAAACACTTTTTATTTGCACCATGATACCATTTTTATCAAATTTTGTTAGCATTTTATTGCTCATTTTTTTCAAATATTGGTGTTTAATGGCTTCGAAAGGTAAAGTATTGTAAGAGAGGAAATGATTAAGAGTCAGGTGACTCCTGGCAAGGTATATTATTCCCAAAGGTTACATCGTAATATTATTGTGTAAAGGAGCGCTGCCAAAAATGTGATACTATAATTGTGATTGGTTTGCTACATTTATGTCCTTGAATTTTGTGCACTAGAAAAAATATAATATGGGGTTGGCAACCATCACATGAGTATGGGGCTTTCTGTGATCCCTAATTACTCTTTCATGGCAGTTTCGGGGCACTAAAAATATTCTTTGGTTGGAAATCGCGGCACAGGTATGGGCATTTTGTGACCCACCATTGGGTCTTTACTGGCAGGGAGACTTTTTCCCATCTGCATGGATTTCATGAGTTGCATTTGGCACTACAATCGTCAACAAGAGTTCCATATATTTTAGAAATACTACAATGGGCATCATGTTGTATATTCTTCAGTGGAGAAAATGTTGGTTCCTTTAGGCTTACCACTCCATATTCTGTCCGGTTACACCTTGTTGGTCCTCAAGCCCCAATGAAGTTAACTTGTTTTAAAAAGCTTTATGCAGTTTGGATTAAATAGCTGTGAAATGGTATTTATTTGACAAGCTGGCAAATAGGCAGAAATAAATTATTTTCATAGCTGTGCCACCTATTCTACAATAAAGAATAAACCCTTAATTCTGGGTGTTTGTAATGTGAGATATGTAGATATCTTACATAGAAGGTTATACTGTGAGTATTGGGTACTTGCATTTCCATAACCTGATTATGCTTTCAGTATTTTTCATAGAAATATAACTCACAATATATATAGGAACTCACAAACTGGTGGCAAAAGTAGCCGAGGACTCTTATGCCAGATACAGCTGTTGTAGGGTGTGTGGGGGAAGGACCAACCTGACATCACCAAAAGTTTATTTGATAACCAATGACTGTAATTATAGCATAACAAAAGAAACCATAGATGGTAGTTAGTCATAGACTATAGACATGCCCCAAAGGATGACCAGAGACTATGAGTATGCCACACAGGATGGTTAGAGACCATGAATATGCCACAAAGGATGATTAATCACTGCAGACATGCAACAGAAGCTATTTAGCCATAGTCATAGCTGGAACAAACTTTGTTTGGAGTTACACACTCGCAAGTATAGTCGTTGGAAAGGATCTTAGCAAATTCTAAATGTCATATTGCCCTTTAATAAAGATCTTTATGACATAGTGTGCCCACTTACAAATTACCATTTTTTACTAGAACCCAGTCCAAAAATGTGTTTTTCTTTCACTGCCATGGTAAGGAAAATAGGTAAGTAAAAATTACTGTCTGCAGGGGTTGTGAAGGCCACTGTCACAAAGGGCCACCATATGCACTCCTAATGCAAAAATATACAGCATAATGAAGTGGCTAAGCTTGCAGCTGATCAGTCTATTATCGATCTAACTGGGGATTACCTCACCCCGTTTCCCCTACAAAAATGAAAGGTTCTCCTTTCCTTCCTATTTCTAGAAGCATCTGGGACGTCTTTTTGTTGTCCGGTCTTGTGAAAGTCTCTGTGCTCTGTTGGTGCAGAATGCTGTCAGTGGTGATGTTAATGTCAGACATTAATGATCATTTGGAGATGTCTCTGCCACCACTTTTCCTGGGATTTGTGGGGAAATGGTAGGGAGGATTTTTTATCAGAGCTTATCCATGCAGCACTGCATACAGGATCCAACTAGGGTTGTACTGATAAAACAATATAGTTGAAAAATGTCACCAGAATACCTTGCAGAGTCACTACCAGTATAATGTCATATGTCGGAACTGCACAGAGTTCCATCTTCAAAATAGACCATCAGCTATGATCCAGATTTACCCCCAACCCTACCTTTTGATTCTAGAGAATGTCCCAGAATAGCTATTATTACTTTTATGACATTATTAGTGGGGATGAGTTTTTGTTGCTTTATTATAGAGAGGCAACTCATGTGGGTTTGAGATTGGCATTCCCGGGGAATTCATGTGCAGAATTCCTCCAGAAAATCCTAAGTACAATTCATGCGTTTGCACTATGGCCAACAAGCTTAGAAGTAGCAATATTGGAGACTTTGAATAAACCAGCCCTCTCATTATGAAAGGAGGGCACAGAGGATTGGGATCGACCTGTTAAAGGAATTTACACTGCTCACATAGCAAAATGAAATATCACTTTGCAAGAGATATTTCACTTAGCTTAGTAAATGAGATAAAGTTCTGTTAAATTCAACCATCCAACCATGTGCAAGTAAAAACACTGTTTTTTATGTGATTCTGTATTCTGTGCACAGTGAATTATTGCCACTAAGCTTTGTGATCACAAATCACTTTAGCAAGTTAGCAGTCTAATTTCCTCTAGTAAGTCACCCCCTCAAAAATTAGTAAGGGCCAGTGTTCAAAAATGGCTCTGCCAGGAGACATGACCACCAGGCGTTAACAGCTTCTCCCTCATTAGCTGCACTATTCTGGCTTTGCCACTCACTTTTGCACACAAGGACAGTTTCCATCAACAGACGTAATGGGAATAACTGCCTGTCGAGTGTCACAGAATGTGATTGTTTTTTTTTTTTTTGAGCCTATTAATATTGTCTTGCTTTCTCTTGCTTCTATATAAATTGTCTTTTTTTATGCTTCTCACCCGCTGTGCTTCTTTCTTACAGCTCAGACTCTTCCTTGTCTTTTCCGCTCCTGTAAATCTCACGTCCCCTTTCCTATCTCCGTTACTTGACTCCCTTGGCACTGATTTTATAGCTGCTTCTTAGAAAATATTTCATATTTTCAGAACTGCAATAACTCTGCCATGTTTACTAACACCATTATGTACTAACTCTGTACACGTTTTCAGAAGGAGCAGTGAAAAGTGCAGACGGCGACGACGTGTTTGGTGAGTTGAAAAATACACTTTATATTGTCAATAGAGCAAAATGTGTAATATGGGCATGCTCGAAGTGCTTCTGTGTTCAGGGACTCCAATTCTTCTAAATATTATTTGCCTGGTTTCCTGGATAGTTGTATAATAGTTAGCTATATAAACCCCTTTTTAACTTATCCCGTCAAGTTTATGGGATTGCACAACCCACTTGAAAAGGGGTTCAATGCAAAACTGGTCATCTGCATCAGTTAATTCTAAATTATCTCAAATCTGATTGACACAATCCAAAACCCATTGACCAAGAACCTAATGAATTCCCCACCAATGTGCAACTGTCAAAGTGAAATACTTACTGCCTTTCACATCCCTACACTCTTCAGTGTTAATCTGCACTGCAAATCCTTTCAAGCAAATCATTCCAGCCATTCTCTATTTCTAGTGTGAATGCGTGCAGTGAGTACCTATTATTATCAGTTGGATGGTCTGCACTCTGCTGGATGATTGTGCTCCCCTAAATTTTGCCATCAATAGGAATGAATGGAGCTTTAGATGCAGACCTGGCTGGGACAATTTGCTTACAAAGCGTGTAGGGTGCTGGGCAGGGTTGCACATCTCTGGGGAAGGAAGGTAAGTATTTCATTTTGCAGGCAGAATATGATATTTTAATAAAGGATCTTTACTAAAATTAAAGCTGTCCTTCAAGATAAAGTGGACCGTTAAGTTTCTCCTTTTAGTCTTCTTTTAGCATTCCAGCAGGCAGCTAATGTACCCAAAAATTAATTATTACCTAAGCTTTCTTTATCATTGATCCAATATTCAAGTGCACATCAAAAGTGGGTGCCTTCTATGAGATGATGATAGGAAAGTTGGGGTCTGTTTTGCATTAAAATTATATTACCCTTAACAGATCCTCATCCTCCTCACCCCAGTTTTCATCTTGGAGTAAATGCCTTCCGCTGGACAAGACTTGTAAGACAATGCATACCTGCAAATATTGCTTATAAATGATACCCCTAATGTAACAGTTATTTGAGAGCACACTGACTACCTAATGTAAAATTAAAACTATAATTAAAACTAAAGAAATAACTGAAAATTTAAAGGTAATATTATTAAACAGTATTTATATAGTGCCAACATATTATGCAGCACTGTACAATAAATAAGGGGTCCACTGAGTGCGCTAATAGCACATTTTGCAAAGTGACAGTTCCTCTTGAATTTGGGGTTGTAAGTTTAGGCATGTAATGTAGTTTAATTGGTTTTATAGATAAAGATTTCTTTTGCAGACTTCAATGAGGTAGTGCCAGAAACAGAGAGGTTGGATTCTAAAGCTCTGAAAACTCGGGCTCATCTAATTGTCAAAAGCAAACGACAAAAACCCTCTAGATCACGGTTAAGAGACAGCGTTAGCTCCACGGATGGAGAAGACAGCATCGAGAGGAAGGTATGACCTTATTTCTCTGCTAAGAACACCCTATTCTAATAATAAATGTAATTAATAAATTCATGCAAAGAGCTGCGATCATATGTCATACATTGTATCCCCTGCAAAACTCTTTACTAATATAGTACAGCCACAGTCACCAAAAAAACAAACAAATACACAATGCACACATTTACTTTACACACATGTTCACAAAACGTATTTAATGCCAGCAGTAGTTGTGTGAGGATTTGTGTTAGCATTGCAGGGACGGTAAATCTGAAGAATATTTTATAAATGTAGGGAGGGTATGTACGAGTGTTGGTGTTAGGGTTACAGAAAAATGTATTTGTGTTATATTATGTGAGGTTTTCAAAGTGGGTCAGTGTTACAGGGAGGGTTATTGTTACAAAGAGGGTTAATGTGAGGGTTAAAAGATAGGTTAGCATGAGAATTTTAAGGATAGAAGTACAGGAAGAGTTCGATTGGGGATAAGGGTTATGGGAAGGTTTTGGTAAAGGAAGGTTAGTGTTAAAGGGAGGGTAATGGTTTGGGCTAAAGAAAGAATTAGTATAAGGGTTAGATTTACAAAAATGATTTCTGGAATGGTTACGTTTAGTTTTACTGTGTGTAAGGTTTGCAGGAAGGGCTAGTGTAAAGGTTACCTGCAGCTTTTGTGTAGGTTTTACAGGGTTGGTTAGCATTAGGGTTACAAGGAGTGTTTATGTGAAGGTTAAAGGGAGGGGGTTAGTATGAGAGTTTTAAGGATAGAATTACAGGAAAAGTTAAATTGAGCATTAGTATTAAGGGTTATCAGAAAGTTTTGTGTAGGGGTCAAAAGGAAGGTTGGTGTTAAAGGAAGACTTAGTATGTGATTTACAACCATTAGGGGAAAAGTTAAAATTAATGTTATAGTGCCTAGGGCTTAAGAAGAGCTTGCATAAAGGTTACAGTTAATGTTTGCATAATGTTTACAGGGGGGGGTTAGTGTTGCAAGAAGTGTTGGTGTCAAGATTACAAGGAGAGTTAACATTAGGGTTACTGAAAGGGAAATAGGAAGGGAGGGAATAGTATTAGGATAAGTTTCAAGGTTGCAGGAAGTGATAGTATTATAGAGAGGGTTTGAATAAAGCTAGTATTAAGGATAAGAATTTAGTATGAAGTTTGGGTGTACAGGAATGAATAATGTAAAAGTTAGTGACCGTCTTATAGTACGAGGGGGTGCTGAAAAGTTCCTGGCTTTGCCCAGAAAGAAGAGAGCCAGAGTTATGAAATAACACATTTATTCCACATATTCCCCCCTGAGACTGATTCACTTGGTACAGCGTAATTGCAGCTTTTCTAGACCGTTCAAATAAAAGTCCTTTGGTTGGGCCGCAAACCAGCTCTCAGCAGCATCTTTGACGTCCTCAAAACGTTGCCCCTTCAGGTGTTTGTTAAAATTCGGGAACAGATAATAGTTCAAATGGGCCAGGTCAGGTTAGTAGGTGGATGGTGGACCGATTGGAAACCCAAGGTGTTCAATTTGGAAGCCACAACGTTGGACGTCTGCGCAAGTGCATTGTCCTGCAAAAAAAGGATCCCTTTGGTCAGCTTTATACGGGCTTTCTTCTTAATTGCCTCCTTCAGCTTGTCCAGGAGGGTAGCATATTACTGTCCTGTGATACTAGAACCCTGAGGTAGGTAGTTCACCAAAAGAATACCGTCTTTGTCCCAGAAAACGGACGCCATGACTTTTTTGGACGATTTCTGGGTTCGGAACATCTTTGGTTGCAGGGACCTGCTGTGGCATCATTCCTTTGACTGTTCCTTGGTTTCAGGATCATAGATGTGGAGCCAGGTTTCATCCTCAGTCACTAACCTAGCCAAAAAGTCCTGTGCAGCTTCAAAATAGGCCAAAACGGCTTTGGATGCTTCAGCTCGTTCCTTCTTGTGATCACTGTTCAAACATTTCGGCACCCACTTCACTGAAAGCTTGCGCATATCTAGTATAGTGGTGATAACAAACCCAACATGCACTCATGAGATGTCAAGTATCTGGGCTATCTTTTTTGCGGATATTCGCCGGTACTCAATAATCAGGTCATGGACAGCATTGCAGATTGCCGGGTCAGTTGAGGTTGGGGGCCGCCCACTGCGGGGATCGTCCTCAACGGTGAAATGCCCAGTCGTGAAACGAGATATCCAGGTTTTGGTGCTGTAGGAAGGACACTTTTCCCCCAGTGTTTGTGACATCCCAGTGTCAATGTCCTTTGCGCTTTTTCCCTGGAGAAACAAAAACTTCATGATGGCCTGTAACTCCAACAACGTGAAACTTGCTTGTGCCTCTTCCATCACAGCTTCTCACTAAAAGAAAAAACGGTTTTAAGAATTGCAAAGACCTGATATTTGCACAGTTACATACTAAGATATTAGGCTGTCATATGCCCCCACACTCTCAGCACCCTCTCATATGTAAGGTTAATAGTGAAAATTATTGGGTTACAGGTAAAGGTTGAGCTTCAGGGAGGGATAGTGTTAAGGTTATTTTACTCTTATAGTGCATGAGCTTAAGTGTGGGGGTCAGTAAGGGTGATAGGAAAGGTTAAAGTAAGAGTTATGGGAAAGGTTAGCGTGAGTGTTATAAAAGGGTTCAGTTTGCAGGTGTTAGAATTACATAGAGGGGTTGGTATCATGGTTAGAGTTAGGGTTTTAGTGCTAGGTTGAAGTTGGTGTTGCCACTGTTGTTCCCTGTAAGCCTAACACTAACCCTCCATGTAACCCTGTACACTAATAGCACCAAGGTGTTCTGAAACTATAACCACCGAGAAAGTCATTCGGTTTCTTTGCTTTTCTGCACAGTCTAAACCGATCATATGCCTCCTGTGCTAGTAACCATGAAAATCCTCAGATCAGAGTGTACTGTACCGAAGAACCAAGCTGTCTGCCTTGCAGTTGTCCTAAAGTGCCATAAAAAAGCATTTCTCTTTCCACTTTGCGTCATAGCTAAATGTGAATTTCCAGCTGCAGAAATTTTCTCTCCATTTAGTTCAAAATAGTATATAAATGATGTATGTTCTGATATACACGGTGCTCATATTTTCTGTAAATGCTCTCTTCCCAGCATGTTGTAACCTCCTCCCTGTCTGTCACTGTCTCCACACTCATTACTTGTCTAACTCATCCCATCTGTCTGCTGTTTCTTTCACACAGTGCTTCTTTCTCTGGCCGGCCATAGCCCGCAATCCTTGCCGCTTGGTACAGTATATTGTTCCATATATTATCTCTATCCCCCACCCACAACTGTTGTGAAACCACATGTCCCAGCAGGACCTGGTAGCTATTGCTGAATTATGTGGTACTGCTTTAGCTAAATACAGGCATTGTAGGTCATACGTGTTGAATATTGCATTCATGTTACACAACTGTTAAATTTTATTATGTATACTCTAGGGGAATACTGTTTACCTGTGTCTCTTTTTTGTTAGTAATGCACTGCTCACACAACGAAATATAGCTCAACAGATTTTGACATTGTAGTAGGAAATGGGGACTTACTGCTACATTGGATTCCAGCCAACAGCTAGCAATCCTCAAAATGCAATTCCATCCAGCAGTGAGCCCATTCCGCAGCAACAATCAGAGGCTTATGGTGTCCATGCAGGCATCAGTCCTACCGGGCAACACATGTTCAATACTTTTAGGAACCAATGGTGCAAGTCTGGAGTTTATTTTATTCTAAAAATTGCATTGCTAAGACATATAGGTATAAATGGAGCCCAGAAAGGAATGTTCTGATGGAAGGTAAAAAGGTGGCAAAGGAGCTGCTTCAAAATCTGCCTCCATTTAAATAAGCTCCCTGTTGGGGAGATTTAAATCTCACTTTCGTTCTATTGGCAGGGCATCCCAACGACGGAAGGCAATTTCTTGGATGAGGGCAAATACAGCAGTAAAAGTACAGTTATTTATTAGAGTGAGATGGAAACAGAACGGCATATTGCTTCCTAAGTCACCCTGTCCTGTTAACACTTCTGCTTGCTGATGCTCTAAATAAGAATGCTGTTTTTAGAACACAGCTATATTGAACAAATTAAATACAATCACGTTTTTTTTAAATTGATCTACAGCTGTGATATGTTGTCTATGAAAGGCATTTACTTTATTAACAAAATTTAGGGGGCTCAAGTTAACATTTATGGTTATAAGTGTCCCTGGATACACAATTTGTACTTTTAATATCATTGCCTTAGTCCTCCAACATTTCCTACACCAAGTAGGTGATTAAACAGTTTGAGACGAAAATGAAAAAGTTTTTTGCCTACAATGTATTACAGACAGGACTGTAATGTGGTTCCCTTGGGTTTGTATTTGCAGAATGTCACACTAAGTGATGAGTTCAGTCCCAGTAGCACCAGTTCTGCAGAGCTGAGCGGTTATGTGGCGGAAACAAAGTTGGCAGAGCGATCACATTCCCTAGCATTGTCCTCCGATGAGGTAAGACGTCTCTGTTTCCTATAATATGATTGAATAACATTTTTTTAACGTACTGCTTCATTTCAAAGTAGCTGAAAAGTTTAAAGGTAGAAGGTTCTAACTCAATCTGTTTTGATATACAGGAAGACAAAGTAAAGCCTAGTGACATAAATTCAGAGCAGATTTGCAAATATGTATTCTCCTGAGATGACCTATAGCAACAGAATTCTGGTTCTGTGTTTTAACTAGTACATAATCACTGGATCTGTAAATGGAAAACAATGTGGATCATACAGTGGACATGTTTGGATATACTCAATATCTACTCCATTGGATATACTGTGCTTGTGCTGCATAAATGCCCAATGGGACAAGAAGGGACGTCAGTGGGATACAATGGGATATAAGGGTGTGTGTTATTAAAGGCAATTAGAAAGACCAAAGGTCATCAGGGCCTCTTTGTAGACCAACGAGGCTGCAATATGATGCTGGTAAAGTTCACCTGGCAATACAAAATATCTACTGCTGATTCCCTGCTGACCTGAATATGCCCCTTTATTTACATTACTAGTTGCCTGGCTTTCATGCTGACGATACATTACTGGCCTATCCACCCCATGGTCCCCGAACTTACCTGCAGTAAAGCTTGTCAGGATGGAGAGCAGAGGAAGATCAGTTCAGAGGTGTAAAATCCTGAGAAAAAAGAGAGAGAGAAAAAAAGCAGCACGAGGCTCAGTTTTCTAGGGTCGAGAGCAATGGAGACATCAGGGGATTAATAACTCCTGGATGTCTGTTCACGAGATCCTGTTACCTTTTTAATGCCAAATAAAAGGCAATCTCATCTTATATGTAATGTACATTGTACATCTGCTATAGCTCAAATTGATGTCTGTATTAGAAAGGTTTAAATTGACAGTTTTTAAAAAATATATTCTGAATAATTGAGATTGTTGACATTGTTCCACCTAGGATGTTTTCCTTTTGAATCCCTAAATTGGCTGATAACAAACAGTCAGGTTGACCGATCATTAATTCCTGTACATTTATTTCCTCTTTTTCTTGAATGATCATTTTCCCACAATTTCTTTTCTGCAAACTATAAAGAGCCTGGATATGATAGATGATGAGGTGAGTCAATTTATTTGGATGCTACGTGTTTTGATACCTTTTATACATCTCACAGCATGTATTTCTGTGCTTTGCACTCCCCACCCCCTTGCTGGTGTTGGTCATTGCAGTGTTGCTTGGTTTATTATGGTGTAGCAGCCCCTGTTATAGTGAAGAGTTTTGGAAAGCTCTCTTGTTGCACCCCTGTGCATGGAATTATTGCGCTCTTTATATATACTAATTTATATCACTTCTGCTGTTAGCTTGTTGCAGCTAATCATTATGCATTGTTTTCCAGGTGTATTGTGGTAGCTATTAGGGGTTAATATTACTTATTGTACTGATCCATAATTGATGATATTTTGTGTATTTCAACACTTTGTACTTCATTCTAGCCACTCACATTGCCTTAGCATGCATTATTTCATTATCCCCACCATTCATTCTGATCTTCATCCTTGTTATGTTATTGATTCCTGCCCAACCACAAAAGTCGAATGTTTGCTATACTGTCTGGTCATCCCCTATATTGTTCAGCATACTGCTCTTTCATCTTCTCCGACCTCCAATATATCAATCCATCATCCACTCCAATGCTCAGCATACTGCTCATTGATTTATTATAATATCCACTATACTACTTCATAATCCAATCCAGCACACAGCTATATCATCACTTCTAACCTTCATTACACCACTCCATCATCCATCCTAATGTCCAACATACTGCTCTATAATCCATACTAATACCCAGCATACTGCTACTTCATTATCCACTCCAATGACCAGAACACTAACCCATCATATACCTAAACATGTAGCTTTCTGCTTCATTATCTATCCCAATGTATAGCATACTGGTCCACCAACTACTCTAATATCAAGCATACTGCTCCATCATCTAACTTCAATGTCCAGCATACTGTTCCATAGTATACATCAACATCCATCATACATTGCCAATATTTATCCTAATGACCATCATACTTTTCAATCATCTACTCCAGCATCCATCATGTTTCTCTATCATCAAATGCCCTAATGTCCAGCATACCATCATATACTCCAACATCCATTATACATCTCCATTATTTATCCTAATGCACATCATATTTCTCCATCATCTATTCTAACAACCATCATACTGTTCCATCATCCTAATGCCAACATACTTCTCCATCATCTACTTCAACAAACTTTATACATCTCCATCTTCTATCCCAATGCCCAGCATACTTCCTCATCATCTACTCCAGCATCCATCATACATCTCTATTATTTATCCTAATGCCCATCATACTTCTCCATAATCTATCCTAAACCCCAGCATATTGCTCTATCATCTACCCCATCATCCAACATACAGCTTCATCACCTAATACCCAGCAATATGCCACAATTTCTTTTGTTCCCCATATTCATCAGCCATCCAATCTATTGTCTATTTCCCATTAATGTATTCATTTACTTTATACAGTATATTGTTTTTCATTTCCTGATATGCTCACAATCAAAACTCAGAATCTCACAGCTCATTGTCTATTCTTTGTTACAGATCTTTGAAGATGGACAATCTCCCAAACACAGTCCCCATAGTCCTTTTGAGTGGAGCACACAGCAAGTGACCAACTGGCTAATGAGTCTTAACCTAGAACACTGTGTAACTGAATTCACAGCGCACAATATCAATGGAGAACAACTTCTTCAGCTGGACAGCAGCAAGCTCAAAGTAAGAAACTTTTTGGATTTTTAAGAATTCAGATTTTAAAGGACTTGTATGAGTTATGTAAACAAATAGTTGGCTTTGTCTGATACTACTATTACATAATAATATTAAAAAACAGTATTTATATAGCACCAACATATTACGCAGTGCTGTACATTAAATAGGGGTTGCAAATAACAGACAGATACAGACAGTGACCCAGGAGAAGGAGAGGACCCTCCCCGCAAGAGCTGATAATCTAAAAGAAGATAGGGAAATAGCACACAATAGGAGGGGGGTAAGGAATGGTGGGAAATAGTGAGTGTATAACAGACAGAGTCGGGTTGGTGAGTTTGAAAAGATTTGAGTACTTTGAGTTATTAACAGTTAGGAATATGTCGGGAGATTTGGAATGCGAGGGGGGGGAATAAGTTTTGTCTTTTCAAGGTTGAGTTTCAGAAATGTGTGAGCCATCCATGATGAGATGGCCGTCAGACAGCATGAAACCTTATTCAGGACAGTCTGACCTGAGATTGAGAATTATCATGTTACTTTATTATCATATGTCTCTTTCTTTCCTTCCAGGCCCTTGGAGTTAATTCTCAAGACAGAACACTCATTAGGAAAAAGGTTAAAGACATGCGAGTGACGGTTGAGAAACTCCGGAAAGTGAATGAGAAAATGGAAAAGCAAAGGGAGAGACTTCGAAAGAAGGAGCAAGACCAGCAAATGCGGAGAGTTAGGCAGGAAGAGGACACAGATGGTGCACGGAGCACCCCAGAGCCATAACGGCTGTGTGAATAGGACTATTCTATGACAAGAAGTTTAATGTACACTGTACCCAAGCCTCCAGGCACTGCACATATTGATTAAATCACTGACATAAGTAAAGAGGAAGAAAACTTACATTGAAAAAGTTATGTTTTGGGTGGAAGGACAATGATTGATTCTTCAGAAGGTTTCATGCTCTATAAAACCTGATTGGGAGACCTACTGTAACCAATAGCATGGCCCTGACATGGCTTTTCAACTAATCCTCTATTATCATCTGTATTTCTATCCAGTAAATCATGTCTGTGTCTTGCTCCTTGTAGTGAACTCTCTTTAACAATATATGGAGAGCTCAATAGCTCAAGTGAAATGCAGATCTTAGTACAGGGCAGAACTGGAGACGTTTGGTCTGTTGGGCTAAACCCAACCAACAAGCCATTTCATTGTAGGGACAGATTTCTATGAGGGCTAAAAGTGTGAAAGTTGGGTTTTTCTAAATGACATGAGATAGCTTCTTTGCCAACTTTCATTGCTCAGTCATATTGCATCTCAGAGCCATAAAGGCAGCTGTTCTGGAAGACTTTGCTTTTCTCATATCTGTGTTTGCAGGTCAGAACATGGAGCAGGTAGCTATACAATGTCCTCCATGTGTCACTGGCTGTGGGTCCAGCTCTGAATAAGGTCTTATTAGGGGAAAATCTACATGTAGAGCCACCAGACTAATATATATTTTAGCACTGCCCTACACAATAAATCCCTCAAACCTAGTCCTCAATGCCCTAGCCATACCGGGGCATAGGGTAATCTCCCTGCCCATTCCCCAAAAAAGGCCGGCTGTTTTGTAAAATCAACTTTTGTGCTTAACATATCAGTTGTTTTGCAAACATATGCCAACCTAGAAAGTATACCTGTCGTTTATTCCCTGTGCTGGCAGTCGTCTTGTGGTTTGTCCCATTCTCTAAATAATGTGGCCTCAGTTCACCAGAGTTGGCAAAAAGTGTATAATTGGTGTAAAAGTTATTCCAACCAAGAACAGTGGCTATTGGTTTGTAATGGATAGCACACAGCTGGGTCACCTATAGGAACCGGACAATATCTAGAAATGTAGCACTATGGCTGCATTACCAAATAACTGCATTTTTTTTGAATAGTATTGTTACATTTTCACTGTATTAGTCGTCAAGGCAAAAAAACAAGCCAGCTTTGACTTCAGTGGGCTATACAAACGCTTTGGTTTTTTGTCGGTGAGATTCCAAGGTTTTTCCAGGCCAGCTAGAACATATCAGTGTTTTGGGGTATGATTTTTTGTTCAGATTTCAACTCTAAAATATCATATATAAAACACCTAATAATAATAATAATAATATCATATAAAATATAAAATATCATATAAAAAAAACACCTAATTCCATCATGTATTCACTCCTTGAACCAGCTTTTCCCAATCTTTTTACCCCTGAGAAACCCTGGAAATATTTCTCAGGTCTTGGGAAACCCTCACTGAAACCATAGAAGGTCATTGTGGTCAGTGGAATGAATGCCCCCCAGAGATTTGGTGACATGCTACTGACCCTGCCAAGTGGCATTGGCCATAAACTGTGAGGTCACCATAGTCAAAGGACATAGCCATCAAAGTTTAATTAGCCAAAGCAGAAGGAACCCCTAGCAACATCTGGAGGAACCCTGGTGCAGAATGGCTGCCTTGAACTGTAACATTTTTTTAAACATTGCTAGTATACAGAATGACAACAGTCTTTGAGTAGCTAATACTAGATAGTGTGCAGTATGTTTCCTTTATGTTACATGAAATTTACCTTTAACTTTATTATGTTGAAAGTATTTTGATTGACATGGAATACTGGGGAATAAGCTGAGAATGAAAAGGTAAAATAGCCAACACTTCACTTACTGCTGTGCAGTGCTTCATAGCGCCCCCTAATAGAAATCCTGCAGTAAACACTCATGGCTTAATTGGAAAAAACAATGGGTGATAATACATTGTCACTGGGGGTGATAGTATTCACTTAATTATATCATGGTATTACTCATCATCTCTAATGTAGCAATAAGGATTGCTGCATCTTTCAGCTCTCTGATTTCAGCAATTAGCACATTAATTAATGATGATTACTTTACAACAATCCTCTCAGCAGTTATTTTTTCATTTGTTGAATTTGATATGAAGAGGTTTCTTAATGTTAAAATATCAAATCTATAATAGAAAGCACTGATCTTTAAAACATATGGTAATAGGATTAAAATGCATCTAAACCTGAGAACAAATATTTATTTTATTGCAGTTTTCCAATCTGTAAATATGGTGATGTTTTGTTTTTTTTTTTTTTTACCTGGTGATAATTCCAATAACACCCTTTGTGTCCCAGAGTGGCAATGTTCATTCACCTTGTTGTATCAAGACAACAGAAACAAGGCAGAACCACAGAAATGCTCTATAACAAAATATAACCAGACAAAAATTCTGATCCTACTTAAAACATGACATGGTTCCACCAATTTGTTGAAGAAGAAATGTCCAGCACAATATCCTGACCTCAACCCTAATAAACACATTTGGGGTGAAAAAGCCAATTACAAGCCAAATCTATTCATCTAACGTTGGTACTTTACCCCAAAAATGAGCTTCTGTCTAAATGGGCACAATGTTCAACAAACGTCCAATCTTAGCAGGGTGAAGGCTGTTGTAGCTACAATGGGGACATCTTGACATCAGTGACCATCATTTTTGAGTGGAATGTCCAACACTAATGGTATACGTGTCTCATATAATAATGGTTACATGTCCACAAAACTTTGGGTCATATAGTTCATCGTCTCTTGTGGTTAAGAGAACATTGTAGACCTAATATTTAGTAGGTTGGAAATTTAGGTCCATGGATTGGTTGGGATTTGGGTTTGTAAAACTCGGTTGTATGTTGATGAAGTGGGGTCAAGACCAAGACTAAATGGAGGCCACAGGCTCAAAAACTTTGGTCACCTTCTTCAGGTTAAATAACATAAATACACTGTATGAGAGAAAGTAAGAATGGCTTTAATGCCTCTTTGCCATTTTGGCTGAATTTTAAGCTCCCTTTCACTGATCTGGAACTGTTACTGTGATTAAATATTATCTTACAAACCTCAGACAAACATTCGACCCCCAATATTCCTAAATAAAAGAATTTTTAGTTGCCCAGCAGGACACTATAGGATACACATTTTTCCTTATATTATGTAATTTTTCATTCTGGGTAAATTTAAGTACTTTAGTCATTTTTTGTTGCTTGTGTTACCTTTTGTGTTGATGTTTATTTGAAGATTGTATAAATCTGTGAATGTTTTTATACATACACTGTATATTTTTACCTTTTCAGGCAACTTTAATATAGAAGGCTAGACAAGTGAAAAAATTTCTTTATTCCAGTGTTTGCTAAAGTACTCAATCATGTATCACCAACGTGTTCATGAGCAAAGTACAAGTGAGAAAAATGTAAAGCTGGCGTTGCCATCCTCTTTTTTTTTTAAATGTTGACTCCCTGGTCATCATAAGGAGCCAGTTTAATTTCTGTTCTGAAAAAAAGTATGCAGTTAAGGATTTCTGTATTCTTAAATTATCCTGATCTGCATGCTTTCTCTGGTTAGTGACTTAAAAAGTATGGAAGATCAGTATGATATACAGGTAGCAAATCTAGAGGTTAGCAATGTCAGCCATGTATTTCTTTCCTGACAAATTTAAGGATAAGAAATGTTTATGCATTTGGACATTCCTGAAAGTATTAAAAATTATTCACTGCCCAGATGTGATAAATTCCCTAGTCAAAAGACTTTCTATAATTTTGGGGTTTGGTGGCCTTTGTGCCCAATCTACCTCATGCTACCAGGTTGGGTTGGTCATTGGGGTCCTGACACGGCATGACATACCCCAAGATGACCTGTACCTGCCATCTCTGCATCTGGGTCTTTCAAACTGCACATATTTTTTTGGTTTTGGACTTTTTGCCTTTTTAGAGCATCAGAGTATTTAAGACTTAGCAGAGGCTTTGGGTATCCTGATGGAACTAATCGCTGGCTGCTGAGATAAAAAATACCAGTTAGCAGTGGTTGTCCTAGCTATGTGAAAGTAGTTTTTGTTCTGAGCCATGGCATCTAAGAAAGGGACAAAGCCATCTGTACTAAATGGGTATTACATATAGGCTCCTAAATCATGGTAGGGATGTTCCTGCTGATTACTTCTGAAATCTCCATGTCTAGGAAACGCCCTTCATTTAAAGTATAACAATTGCATTACAGTAACTAATAAAGTTGCTGTGCCATGGTTACTAGAAAAAAATGCCTACACTGGGATTGATATATTAAGGCTCCCCAAGACTGGGGGAAAAAGACTACCCTCATCATCAGAGAGAACCTGGGTGATCCAGCAATGGATCTGTTCCAGATTTGAAACCATTAGCCAGCTAATAAAAAATGAATTTTTTAGAAATCCATTCCTGATTAGCTGAATCACAAAGGTTCTTCCATGATAGTCTATCTTCTCCAGCCTTATTATCATTATTGTTATACTGTATTTATAAAGCACCAACATATTAGGCAGCGCTGTACAAAAAATAGGGGTTACAAATGACAGACAGAAACAAAGACACAGGAGGAGGAAAGGACCCTGCCCAAAAGTGTTTACAATTTAGGAGGAGGAGGAAAATGATTACACAATAAAAGGGGGATATGGAATGGGGGGTCAGTAGTGAGGGTTTAAGAGACAGAAAAAGTAGGGTAGGTTAGTTTGAAAATATGGGTTTTAAGGGCTCTCCTAAATCAGGAGAAAGTAGGAACAAGCCAAATAGGATGAGGAAGAGCGTTCCAGAGAGTGGGGGCAGCCCTAGAAAAGTCTTGGAGCCGTGCATGTGATGAGGTTATCAGTGAGGAAGCTGTAGTTGGTCATTGGAGGAGCGAAGAGAACAACTAGGAGGGTATTTTTCAGGTCATAGGGATAAGTGGGATAGGAGCTGTGGAGGAGTTTGAAGGCAGAGCCTTGTGGAGCTTTTATTAATTATAAAACAAGCCCCTGGGTTGAGCAGAGATTTTTCCAAGCCACTGCTAAAGAAAGGCAAAAGCTTCCAACATGGTGACTAGAGAAGGTTCTGTTCCAAGGTTACTAGGGAAGAACTCCACCATGGTTAAAAATGTCCTATTTAGAAGGTCTTGGACCATAGGTAAAGAGCTGTCCATGGTCTAGCAAAGCTTCTATGCCATAGTTTCTAGTGGAAAACCCTTTATCCTAACTACTAGGGACAACTTTATGCCATGACAACTAGGGACAGTCTTGAGGTATGATTACTAGTTATGGTCCTGTGTCAGGGTAACTAGGAACGACACTGTGCCATTGATACCAGTAATTGCCCTGTGCCATGGTAAATGGTACCTGTGCCATTGCTTTTAGGGTAAGCCCAGTGTTATGGTAACTATGTAAGGTCCCTTATCATGGAACCCACGGTCTTGTGTTATGGTTACCAGGAAACTCTTTACACCTTCTTATCTCAGCTCCATGGGTAACCTTGGCACAGGACCTGAGCAAAGCTTCTTTGAGCCTACACCACATATTCCACCATGTTTATGCTTATTTATTAACGTTCTTCAAAGAGCAGTGATTTACAGAACAACCAGATCAAATCTTCAAATGTGATCAACAGCTTTTCTGTGAACAGCTGTATTTAACATATCGCTGGATCGGATGGATCTCATTTTTTGTGATAAAACAACATTTAATTTTATTTACATTGTGCACTGTGAATGTTTTATGGTGCTTTTGTTTATTTGGTATAGTTACTTTATTTGCATGACTGAATCCGCTCCATCCCAACATCCATTTTATTTGTGCAGCAGACCTGTGTTGTATATTTTTCATACTCTACAAATACTTTGTTTTATTTGTACTTATCTTGGTGACAATTAAAGTTGAACTCCAGGCAAATTGCTCGTTAAATAGAGGAAATACACATATGAAAGCTGCATTACCTGTCAAATAATTTGTATTTAATTTTATCTACCTGAGATTTGCACACACAGCAGCAAGCCAGACAGGTGAGATGACTTTCTGTATTACAAAGCTGTGGAAAGGATTCTGCAGTATCCCAGCCTGCTGATTGGATAGTGTAGCAGCAGCAGGCTGATAGGGATATTCCCCTTCTCGCTCAACTTCTATCAATATATTCCTAGTTAGCACATTTGCATGCAGCATATCTGATTCGTTCCCAATCCTGCCCCTTCCTCTCTCATAATCTGCTGTACAGGGGGGCAAGGGTCTGATATCAAGTTAATTTCAAGAATTCAGGCTAGCAGCATAATAAAAACATGCAAGGATGTATTAATGAATCCAGAGCTGCATTAATCGGCCTTTTGTATCTGCCCGGAGTTCAACTTTAAAGATTGATCATCTGCTGATATCCGATGCTCTTCAAACTTCTGTAATAAAATGACTTTTGTCATGTAAATAGACCTCTTGTCAATGAATATTATTATCATTGTTAGATAATGAACGCAATAAAGGGGCCCTGAGAAGGACTTTGTTGTGTTTCCCATGTCATTTCTTTATAAGGTGCTTGGAACTGTATCATTCCAACTCTAAAATCTGGTTGGATTGGATTTCTGGTTGAAAACTGAAATCTGGTTAAATTAGTGGTGAATTTTGGTTAAATTGGGAACTTCGTAGATAGAATTGGTATTTTTGAATACGTCATACTATACAAGTCAATGGCAGGTGTATTAGGGATCAGCCAAGCCTGTCCGCTGGACTATGATAGGTGTTATCGTCCAGTAGTCAACTATAGGTGATGATTAGTATTGTTGGTTCAGAGTTCAGATTGCCCAAATTGCAAGTTCGGATCCAACTTGGAAATAACTAAGAACTGACCCAGATCAGAACTATTGTACCACCACTATTTATGAAGTTCATTTAATCAAATTTCAGAAGATTTGAAATTAGGATAGCCAGAAATGGAAGATACTGACCACAAAACTAGACTGATATATGTTTGTTGGAAGCTTGTAGCAAAACCATTCAAGCCATTATCTGACACCTATGGCCTCAGGGTCAACAATAGCCATTGGCCCCAAAAAATTGTTGGTGAAGTTATCCCTGGGAGTGAAGATGTTTTCCCTGAGGTTGGGGAAAAAGAAGAAGTGTTAGCCAGTATAGCACAATCCTGGTATCAATGAATACTTTTTGCACATTCTGTAAGTGTGCCTGCAACATTTATTTGCCTATATTTGGCAAACATGTATGATTATATCTGCAGTTTTCTTCCTGGGGGCAGGTGTAAATTTTAAAGGGTCAGTCCATCTAAAACTGATAGTTAAAGCAAACCTGAGCTCAATTTTATCTTCCATTAATCCAATTTCTGATATATTCTACATTGTTTTTCTAGTGTGCAGTGTCATCTCACCTTGCTGGACTTTTTGCAAATTTGCTTTCTGCAAATTCTGGTAATACATCCTATGTAGCTAAAAATAAAGTTTGACAATTTTTTTCTGACTATGGCTATGTTCAGGCAGCTTTTGCCCACTGTGGTCAAAGCCCAGGTTGTCATTGTAATAGATGGGAGTATTTGCAATCCTTTTTTTGAAGGCAATGAGGTTGCAGGGTGAATTTTTTAGACTCTTCATGTGGCATTTCAGGATGGTGATGTTCAAACCACTTCCATAGCCTTGCAAATGCTTACAAATGCCTTTCAAAAACACTTCTCATATACCTAGCAGTTGACAACTGTCTTTATTAGAATTACTGCTTCCCATGAACAATAATATGCATTGCAATACCTAATTATCATGCATTGGTTTTAGCCCCTCTGCAAAGTTCTATGTATACCTGTTAAACCTGACTTCCAGGAAGAGGGAGACAATAATTCTGCACTTTTTCAAGATTCAGAGCAGATTTGCCCCCCTCATGGAGGCTGTGTCTGCTTCCACACTAATGGGGTGAGAACATGTTTCATGGGATGTCATTACCAGCATTGTCACTTTTAATTCACAAGACTATAGCTTATTAATAGGCACCTGAACACACCCAGGCCCACCACTGCTTTCTGGATTTACAGGACTGAACCCCTCCCACTGTGATCTGCAATGCCTGAAAGGGGGAGCATGTGAGACACAAATGAAGGAGGATTTTGCTCATTTAAGGTAAAATACATTTTTGTTTACTTTATAAGGCCAGTGCATTACATAGAAACTGACATTGTGACATCCTTATACAGTCATTGAGCTTTTAGTTGTGCTTTAGGACATTGGTGCAGTCTCACCACTGGGACGTGACTTGCTCAAGCTGCAAACATTCCTAAACTCATTGCATGTAGATTCCTTTTTCACTTCTCAAAATGGACTTTTCACTTCTCAAAATGATTTCTGGAACACTAAGAGCATTTTTCAAAATGTATTTTACAATCTTTGTTGGATAATTTGTTCAGATCCCAGTGACTTCTTTAATCCAGCTGGCAGTATAGAGCTTTATGGAATACGGTCCCTACAATTAGCTTGTTCTTATACACCGAGGCGCAGGATGACGCCTGAATCACAGAGCCATTATTAATGTAAACTCGGGTCACTATTGGTTGATCAGAGTGAATGTTCTGTACCCGGACAACCTGGAAGAGCAACATAGTTTTTGTTATTTTTTTGGGCAACTCAAAATTGCAGCCTAAAACATTTAAAAAATTAAAACACATAATGAATGCTTTGGGTCTATAGGCTTAGGGGACAAAGTTTGTATCGTGCCCTAGGTTTATACTTGAATTATTTGTATTTTCCTCTTTTTTCAGGCAAAAGTAGACACCTCGGTTCATATTACTATAGGATTATATTTGAGTATTTGTGGTATATCTGGAGCTGAATATGAAAGTATGGTATGGTATGGTAATATTGTGATGCATTGCAGTAGTGTCCTCTGCAGGCTCGTTTTCTGCCAGTGTTACTCCTCGCCCAGGACACCATTAAAGCTACTTTCTGAGCCTGGAGTGTCAAGGGCCTGCCCCCAAGGAAAGTGCCATTAGGCATCCCTGGGAAATGTTGCAGGGAACAGTACAGTCATTAGATGATTGGTGCAGCATTTATGACCCAACTAGCAGTGAGGACAGAAGAGGACACAGGGTAGGTAAATTATGAAAAAAATCTGTAAGGGTGCTTCAAGAGGAGGGAATGGGTTGTTAAACCTGGTTTTGCATTTGGGATCTAATATTTAGGTTAATAAAGCGGGATTAAACCTTTTAATATATTATAATTCATACACTAACCTCTGATCCAGGGGGGTCTTCATATTTGTAATTGAATATTTTATATAACTGTGGGTGTGCTCCTGTCCAGATATCTCCTGTTACTGGGTCCACTGAGAGGTTGTCCAAACCGGTATCAAGGTCAACTTCCTGGTGTATATAAAAGTAACAGTGAATACAAATATATATGAGAAAGCATGGGTATAGGTAGAGAGAAAAGTAGAGAGTGGAGAGGAGGGGAGAAAAGGGTGGAGAGGAGAGAGAGACACAAGGTGTGGAGCGAAAAAGGAGAGATAGAAAAAAAAGAGGAAAAAAAAAAAAAAAGATAAGACATAGAGGAACAAAGAAGAAAGAAAACAAGAGGGACAAAGAAAGAATTAGAGAAACTTTGAGGAAATCATTAGTGCTACCACCACTACAACTACTACTATTACCAATACTACTACTGCTAATAATACTAATAAAAAAAAGAATGTTAACAATAATGTTAACAATTAATATATGATTACACGTGATTACCTTTACTAGTGTTAGGGACCAGTTTGCATGTTTCTCATAGACATTGATTGTCTGACTAGTGAGATCAGAAGCATAGATGAACCTTAAAAAAACACACACAACAGAACCAGGACAGGTAAGTGTATTATTATAATATACATATTATGTACATATTAGTATTATGTTTAAAATATTAATATTGTATTATTAAAAAAATTGTCATCAGGTAAAGTTATTTGATTGTATAAGGGACATGTCTGTCATCTGTCCCTTCGGCAATAGAGGACCTGCCTGATCCCAATTTTGTAAATCTCAGTGTTTGGTTCCACAGAGGATGTTATGCATGGTGCTACTGTAAAGTCATGAGAAGGAATTGATTACTGCCTTCAACACAAACAAATAATGTATCTAGATAGGAAAACTGATTATCACAATTACTAAAGGTATATCCAAATGTCAAGGCTGTCAATTTGTCTGGCAAATAGGCAACACTGACGGAAGCAACTTTGAACATTTCTTCTTTGAGTTATTGATTATTAATTAAAGAAAGCATATTAATAAGCAATTATTTACTTTTTATCATTTGATATGGCGATTCCGTTGGCATTGTGGATTCCTGAAGCCACTTCTCGGACATCCCCGGGACTGTAATACACTACATTTGTTAATTTAAATCCAATGGCTCTCTCTGCTAATTTCATGGATGAACTCTCAAAAGAATGATCATTGGTAGCGTAAAGGCTTTCAGGTCCAACGGCAACAATATCATTGACACTGTAAATAGGAAACACACAAAGAAAAAACAGTTAACCAACATTTCTGACATAAATAGATAAAGAGTTTTTCTTATAGGCAATACTGATTTTAAATGATCTTTAGAAAGCAACATGAGGTGTCACCTTTGTTAGCCTTCTCCATGGGCTTCTCTGATTTATTTTTAATATGACATGTCTGACTTTTGGGCTGACGCAACATCTCGTAGTCCAAAAAAGTGTTCTAAATGACCGCTGAGGCACTCTCTTTGAACAGGTATACATCACCTAGAGAACTACATAATGCTTTTTTGAATCGAAAAGAGTATTTGCAACATGTGCTTTTTTGTTGGTGGGGTTTTTTTAGGTACTCTCAATATTAAAACTTTTATAAACACAGTTTAAAATTCATCAATGACATTTATTCTATCAAAAAAAACAACTATATTGGTTAACATGCATCAAAACATCTTTTGTTTTCTTTTTTAAACACAAACTTTCTCAATCTCTAAATCCCCTGTAATAGGTGATAAAGTATACAGACTTTCCTTGTGACAATTCTTTGTCACATAAATACAAAGTTTTGCTCTTGACGTGTTTCCCCTATTACAGCTTCATCAGATGAACAAAGGTCTAAGAAATAATAATGAATAGGATGAAAACTTTATGGCATTTGCTGCAATTGTTTCTTTTTAAGGAATGGTCATTAGTAGCATTAGCATCTCTAAAGAACTAAAAACATATACGGAGCTAAGATTTGTTCTTCTGATGAAGCTGTAATAGGTGAAACGTCAGGGGCAAAACCTTGTCTTTATGAAAGAAAGTCAGTATACTTTATCACCTATTACACATGATTTAGAGATTGAGAGTACCTAAAAAAACCCCCACCAACAAAAAAGCACATGCTGCAAATGCTCTTTTCGGTTCAAAATTGATTTTGGGTTATGGTACAATTGGCTAGAATCATTCCCTCTCAACTAATAAAAAGGAACTACATAATGCAACATTTGTCCTGGACTTTTTTCAAACTTTAGTGGTTGTCTTTCTAACTATATGATTCCATACCAAACCATTTTCAACCCTAAGGAATTCTCTAGTAGTGGCTTTTGGAGTTGTGGCTGATCAACTTTCTATAAGATGGTGTGTGCATAATTCTTGGCTTGTTAGATCCAGCAGCATGAAACCAGGGACCTTTTTGATGTCTGTAGAGGTGCCGTCCTGACCACTAATGGTGGCAACCAATGCAAAAATCATTGTTCCTATTAATTATAGCAGGGATTCCCCAACATCTACAAAAATATTTTCAAGGTTCCCCAAGGGTAAATAGGTTGTAAAAGACTGTTCCAGAAATTAGATTTGAGATTCTTCTTAAACCAACCCTTCTAGGTGCCCTGATCTTCTGTTTTTCTCACAACACTTAGTGGTTCCTCCCATTGATCGCACATCACTAATGTGCCCTGTAGCGATTTGGCTGGAGAACCAGAGAGCGCTATGGAAAGAACAAGAGATCAACATTTCCAGAAGTGTTACTTTTTAGAAGAGCATTTTCCTCTGTGATTATGTTCCCAACAGCTTCAGTTTTTAGAAATTGAAATTATATAGAATTATAAAAAAAGGAAATTCCTTGCAAGTATTGATATTGTATTGTAAATATTGTATTTTAAGGATTTTATCGCAATTTGTTTCTTTAATGGACAGCTTACCCCAATATTAGACATAGTAACCCCAGGCCTGGGGATAGGACAATTGGGGAGTTGGCTCATACAATACAAATAAATACACTCATCTGGCCTCCTTATGTTTTTTCAGGTTGTCCTGTTCAGAACTTTAATGCAATTCTGAATTTTCCAGTACCTGTGCATTAATGGATGTTCAACGGTTTTCAGATATAGAAGAGTTTTCTGCTTCTCGTCAAACTTAAATATTTCAATAAAGCTTTTAAACTCAGGCAAAGGATGATTCACCACAAAAAGGTAGACCGTGCCATCTAAAAAAGAGTCAGAGGTTAGACATGTTTTATGAAGACCAACACTTTACCTAATACATACCGTGTTATGATTGCCAAAATTACAGATCCGACTTCATTCTCACCCATCTATGCTTCTGCAAAATCCACTCCAATGGGGAAATCCATTTATTTCAATTAATTATTAAAATCAATTAGGTTATACATGGATTTTTTTTTGCATGTTATTTACCTGTAAAACCCACTCTACAGAAAATAGTAAATTCCTTCTATGTGCCACCATCTTGGATGCAATGTAGGCAGACCCAGGGCACTTAGATCTGTCATTCAAGTGACTCTCTTTTGTATTCTCAGGTAACATTGCATACTCTCTTGATTCCTGACCCCTTAATTCTTATAGTTAGGCTGTCTTTTATGCATCTCAACATGCATAATCCTTCTCTGAAAGGAGGAAAGTATGAAATGTTTTCTGTGCAAAAGAAGTGACGAACCGTCTGTAAGTGTGTATTGGTGGCTACTCTGTGGGCTTTATGATGTGGCTTTGGCAAGGACACAGGCACTTAAGTTGCCCCCGTTTGGGAATGTAATAATGAGGGATGCAGTTAAAGCATAACCATATAAAATTACTGTAAGGCCCTGGTCAGCACCAGTCATGAAGCTCCTGAGCAGCCATGCGGTGTGCCAACTGGTTAACAGCGTCTGTCAGGAACTGTATTTGCTGGTGGAGATCCTCTATGGCAGTAGGTAGTTTGGTTTTTGGCCTGTTGTAACAAGTCCCTGGTCAGCACCAGTCCTCACCAGACACCAGTCCCCCAATCTAACACTGCAGTCTTCACCTAAAGCAAGCCCCCGCTCAGCCTCAGGAGACTGTTTGTGTCTCCCAGCACTCGGTTGCCCCCAGGACTTGCTGCGCAAGGGATGGTGTCTGGGGATAAACTGGCAGCAAGCCAGGAGCCCATAGATAAAGCACTACATAGATTCCAACAGGGCCAAGTCCAGAATACAGAGCAGAGGTCATACACAGAATATCTGTCCATCAAACAAAGTACACAGGGGCAAAACACAAGCAGAGTCCAGGTCACAGGCAAAGGTCGGTCCAGGCAGCATAAACTCACAAGATCAGAAACGGGCAGATCAAAATGATCTACTAACAATAAAAATGCTAAACGTGTATTTATTTATATATTTTCCAAAGTGACTGAAGCTAATGAGACATTGAATGGCAGAACATTGCACAGACACTGCACTACAAGACTATAGTGACAGGAAAGCTATAGCTCACCTGTCATAGGAGAATGATGTGCTGTCCTCTCTGCCTCCTTCCCCACTGTTACACGGAGCCTTCTCACACAGAAACACATCCCCAGCATCCCTATAGACGTGCAGCCGGACTGGACTCCAGTTGCCTTTACAATCGCCTGTGATGTGTGAGATTGGGGCGGGGAGGGCCAGAAATCTCTCACTTGTCACATAGACACGAGTAATGCCAAGACTACAATTCCCGGCATTACTTGCATCTATGGAACAGAACAACAATGGGGGACCACGCAGTGATGCGAGTGATGCTGGGAATTATAGTAGTGGCATCACTCGCTGCAATAGGTAGTAGCAGGCAGGCCAGATGCAATTTGCGGAATTCCTTGGGGGGGCCAAAAAAAAGGACCGTGTGGGACAGATTTTGCCCGCGGGCCAAGGTTTGACACCCCTGCTATAGGATGACTATCTGACTCCATTCCCAGCATTTTACAGATGTGAGTATGAGCCTGGACTGCACAATGTACTGCCCATGATCCGCAGCCATTGATAAAACCTTTTTTTGCTCTCCAAAGAATCTACCTGCTGGCAAATGTTTGTAATAAATGTTTAGTTCACCTTTTAACTTTTTTTTATAGATAAATAACAACCTAATGTACAAAGAAAGACAAAAGGAAAACAAAAACTCAACAACATCATTGAGAGTTTCCATATTGCCAACTGCAAAAAATAGTAATTTCATGGTAAATGCAATTTTTCCTAAAAAATTCCTAAAGCACAAATTTACCAGCTGCAGACTGAAAGTAGAATAGAATTTTATTGTAGCTCGTCTTACCTGTCTCATCAATGTGCACACTGAGTCCATGAGGATTAAATGAAGACGCATCAGCATATTCCCTGAGCTGTAGTGGTTCTGGGTGAAGGACGTCATCATTCAGATCCACCAGCAATATTTCTCCAGGGGTATCAGGTGCAAAACTTTTTACGGCGGGGTATTTTAGGCCCTTCAAAGAGATAAAATGTATTAGGTCGTATGTAAAAAATGACTACTAAAGAGATTAGCTGGGTCAGTGTTAATCCAGAATAGACAAAAATAATTCTTACAGAGCTGATGAATGTCAGTCCATTGGGAAGAACATGAATATCTTCTGAGCCATGCTCTGTATAAAAAAAAGAAATAATTGTTATTAGCAACGACATCTATCTATGCCATGCCAATGCAATCATTTTGAACCTCCATCAAGCACAGTGCTTGATATTCTACCACCCAAATTTCCAAAACCTGAAAAGCCTAACAGAGGTCCGCACTATTCACCTTCTTATTGAGACAATACAAGGTCTGTCTATTGAATAATGAGAACTAATTATGTTGCCATTAATGTGTAAACTGCACTCTCTGCAGTTTAGTTTGTTGTCAGTCACTGTTAAATGCCATTGTGTTTCTACTCACGTGCAAAAGTTTAATAGATGAGCAATGCATCAATTTCATATTTTTAATAAAATTTCACACCAGAGCAATGAGAGAGCCACAAGGAAATTTGCACTGAGATTCTTCAGCAATTTGAGGTGGAGCAGAACCTGTTCCATAAAGTCATCACTTGGTGCCGAAACCTGGATCTTCCAGTATGCTCCTGAAACAAAACCGCAGTCACTGGAAACAACTTCATCAGCAAGAATCAAAAATGTCCAAATTCACAGCCATGCCCATCGTGTTTTGTAAAAAGAAGGGCGTCATTTTGTCAGGATGGGTTCCAGAAGGCACCACAGTGACCCAACATTATTATAAGGAAGACAAAGCTGAGAAAAAGAGTCAGGAAAAGACGACAGAAATGTGGGGAATGGTTTGATTCTTCATCAGGACAATGCTCCTTCTCACACAGCACTTTCTGTGATCGACAAACACATTACTACGCTGGAACATCCTCCATATTCACCAAATTTGGCACCTTGGGAATTTTTTTATTTTTCCTAAATTGAAATTGGTGAATAAAGGAACATGGTTTGTGTCAATGGATGAAGGAAAGAAAAATACATCAGAAACTGATCTGCTCCACACTTTCCACCAATTGGAAAATAACACAACATCTGGGCTCCATTATGAATGCATATTAGTCTTGTTATTTATTAGACAGACCTTGTATACATTTGTCTTTCACTATATGATACATCTTAGTTCAGCATTTATTCTTCCATTCCAATGAAGTAACCTCACAATAGTAAATAGCACAAGCTCTAGCTTTAACACTGTGCTTTTAAGGGTGTATTTATCAATGATTTACTAATGAAATCCACTTATTTTGAGGGTTTGATTTTAAACCCTCCCTCTATTTATCATGACAGTTTTCATCCATCTTTAACCAAGATTCACCATTGAAAATAGCATTTATTATGATTGTGTCATGTTAAGATAAAGTTTACCTAATGATCGTTCTTCAATGCAAAAACTGTGCATCCCATTTCTCTTCATCCCATTTACTATTTGCTGTTTCAAAATGGCTCATGTGTATTTTATTATATTGCTTTTCTCTGAAGCTGAGGATTTTTAGCTTGTGGAGAGACTTTAACCTGTTTTTTAAAGCATCCACAGCCATTTCGTTGGTTGATTTTTTTTGTGTGTGTAATACCCTCTTCCCCAACATAATAACCACTAACATTAACTATGCGTTGTTTTATTCACATAGGAAGAAAGCAGTGAAAGTGCAATCCTCAGCACCCTAATTATGAACTCAATATGAATTACATTGGGACACACTTTCATATTGTATTTTAGGTACATTGTATTGTGTTGCAAAATATGTTATCTTAGATAATAAACTTTTTAACCCCCCCCCCCCCAATTTCCCAAAAATAAAAAAATGATGGGAATATATTACTGTGAAAGTTTATGAATGATCACATACCAACTCCTTTCACAAGGTGACAGTTGGGAAGATCAATAGGTTGCAAATCTCTATAGTAGCCGAATCTATAGCTGCAAAAATAAAACAAAATCATAATCAGTTTAAGCTTTTCAGGCATATTTTTGTTTCCATTGCAAACAAGAAAGTATTCATAGTATCATTTAAAGGAACTTATCGTTATAAAAAAATCAAATTTAGCTCTAGGTCTCATAAATGTCTTATACTCAAACAGCGAGATCTCCTTGCCATAATCCTTGTCGTCCTGGAAGCGATGACTGTTTCCACCATTTTTGTGTGAGGTTGCTAAGGGTTCAATGAACAATTTATGTCTCTCAGGACAGTTTAACTGACACCAAAAATTAAAGGTTTGGAAAAAACTGATGTTGTTCCAAAACATTGTTTAGGTAAAGCGAAGTTATAGTCCTATAAGATGATTTTTATCTCCTGAATAAGTGTTTTTTTAAGCGAAACGCGTTGGTAAAGTAAAAGCATATGTTTTGAGAACTCTTCATTACTGCAGTGGTCTAACTTTTCTTATATGATTCCACTAGGCTTGTGTTTGACAATCTTAACATACCAGATGATATTACCCAACCAATATGTTAGAAGAATATCAGTTTGTCCCATATTCCTAATCTGTATCACTAATTTTTGGTGTGAGTTAAACTGACCTGAGAGGCAAAATTTACTGAAGGAACCCCTAGCAACCTCTAAAGGAACCCTATTTGAGAAACTCTGCCTTAGAGGTATATTTTTTGTGCTGTGATGCGTTTTGTTTTCTATATCAGAAAGCTGGGAATAATGCAATCCCTCTACTATATCCTACAGAATAAAATAACCATTCTAGCATGTGCTAGCATGCACAATTTGTTACTTCATTGCAGCAAATTTATTTTGTATAAACTGCATTGGGCTCTAATGTACAAGGTGCCATTTACAACTGATATCACCAAAATGTACCCCAAATTAAAGGGGGTGCAATGCAGGTTCTACAAAAATGAGCATTGATGAAGGTTTTAGCATGCATTGCAGCAATGTATGGGTGTGACTGGGACCTTTCTTTTAACTTTATTGTATGCATGTATGCCTAAGCAGTCCTTCTAATTATCAAACCAACCTTCATACTACATCAGTGATAGTAAATTTGAAAGAAAATTGCATATATACCCTGTAATGTGTGTTGATTTCTTTACATGATTACTAGGTGATGTGTCTGTTAAGTAAAACGTTTAGGGTTACTATAGACAACCCCATGTGACAGCTCAATGCAACACTTAAAGCGTACCTAAGCAAAGAATTTTTACTTTACATAAAAGGGTAGACAACCCTTTTTTTTTAAATGAAAATTCTGTTTGTTAGTGTTGTTTTTTCAGTGCAAAACCTTTTTTTTTAAAAAAAAAGGGTGCAGCCACGCCTTTTTAATTCTTGATAGCATAGGCGATTAAAAATGAATGGGAGCCCAGAGCCTCCTGGGATTCTTACGTTGCGCATCCTGGGAGGCTCTTGGCTGTTCTTTCTGTGCATGCCTAGAACGAGCCCTTTCATCAATAGGGAAAAAAATTGCGATCTCATGCATACGATGAGACATTGGCAAGTTTATTCCCCAATCTACCTCACCTGATCTTGCACCTGCCCAGTGTGAGATCAGGTGACAAAGGAAGAAGAACACGTAAAAAGAGAGCAGAAGATGGCGCCGTTTGGCATTTCCTATGCACCAGGCTGAAGAGGGATACCGGGATGACGCAAGAACACAATGGAAGAAACCTCCCAACAGATAGACTGATCGGCAGAATTAAAGGTAAGTGTGATTTTTTTGTTTTGGGTTAGTTTTGGGTTTACTTCTGCTTTAAGCAATATGCGTCACTCAAGACAGATTCCAATTTAGTGAGCAGCAATTATCACATATAGACATTTACTAATTTTGGGGGCAGCTGCCCCTTACCCAACAGGCCCGATTTATTAATGTTCTCCAAGATTGGAGACGATAGATTATCATGAGTGAACCATGAGTGATCCAGCAAACCTTAAATGAATTCCATTTAGGATTAAAAAATATTTACCAATAGAAAAATATTTTTAAGAAATACATTCCAAGCTTTGCTGTACCACTCAGGTTCTCTCATGATAGTCTATCTTCTCCAGTCCTAAAGCTTTATTAAACTATGCTCATCACAGGAAGGACATGAAAATCATGTCATGTCATATGTTATTATTTCCGTAACAGGTAAATACACTTGAAGGGGACTTTTTACATTATATGGACTTTAAAAAAAAAAAAAAACAAATTGGACAAAAAATCTTTGACAGATGTATTTTGCAATGTTTCAGTAAACTTTATTCAATATTATCCTTGACTGCTAGATGTTGCAAAAAAAATATTTGTATTTCAAAATATCTAAAGATGTGAATTCTCTGCTCTAGAGGACATCAGCTTCAGTTGGAATTTCCTAAACATTTTACCAGCATAGGCCAGTCTTCTACGAGTTACAGCAACTTTAACTCCAATAGGTCCAAAATATTATCAGTTCTAGCTGCTGTTTAATCATGATTCTGTTTGCTTTGACTTTTTTCAGTCACTGGGTCGGAATTATGAAAGCTCCCCAAGGCTGGAGAGGATACACTTTCATCAGTGAAGCTGGGTGATCCAGCAAACCTATTTGTTAGCAAGTTTTCAATCCTGGACCTGATTCATTACAGATTGTTTGGATTACCCATCTTCACTGATGAACGTGTATCTTCTCCAGTCTTGGAGAGCTTTAATAAATCAGACCCAATGCTCTGTGACGCTCATGACCAACGTTCTGCAGCTTAAAGCTAAATTTATCAAGGTAGACATCCTCAACAATTTAAAAAAGGCCTAAAGTGGAAACTATTATTAAAGAGTAAGCATTCCCTTGGTCTTCTCTTTCAATGATCAGACTGAAACATTGGGCTTAATTTATTAAAGCTCCCAAGACTGGCGAAGATAGACTATGATGATTGATCCAGCAAACTTGGAAGTGGATTTGGTGAAGCATTGAAAACTTTTGCCAAATAATACAAAATGATTTTTAAGAAATCTATCCTATCAAAGGGTTGTTGGATCATCCAGGTTTTCCCATGATAATCTACCTTCTCCAGTCTTGGAGAGCTTTATTAAATCAGGCCCATTAGAACATTGGAGCAATTCACAATGTTAAAGGATGTAGCAGTAGGATGATTTGTTTCAAACATTTGTGAGCACAACAAAAAATATCAAAGTATGTGATTGTATCACCTCTTAGTCAGCTGGTTTGCTCTATAGAGATGACGAAGATTGCAGAAGGAACCACAATGTGTCGTGGGGAAACAGATAGTCCATGCATTTGGAATCATTGGATACATCCAGGACTTCAAAGGTGAAAGAAAATTTCTGTTTCCCTTATGTTATCCCTATACATTTACTATGTCTCTAATAACTTACATATTCACACGGGTTCTAAATAACAAGTTCACAAGAACAAGAAATACAAGATGAACATAATAAATATACAAAAACTATTTAAGAAAAGACAAAGAATAGTTATAAAGTCAAAGTAAAGTGATACAATATGCAAACAGTCTAAATTCTATATCCTGTAACCTGGCTGGGCTACAACGGAAGAGAAAGAGAGATTGGAATCTGTTGTCCCTTTTATTATATCCAGGACCCCCTATCGCATTCAGCCACACCCATGAGTCCACCTCACCCAGGTGTCCTCCCAACCCCACTTCTGGCCATTCACTGTTCACATGTGTCTGCTGATATTCTCCAGTAGATGTCACTGTTGAGCTGAGGGGCAAGTCACCAGCAGGTTCTTTGGGGGTCATCAGATTTCAGAGATGTTTATAAACCAGGCAGGATTATTGGAGACATATTTGATGTAGATACTTCAATATACAACCCCAAAAACTCAAAACTGGTATGGTGTGATCTTCCTGTTTAAGGAAATGTTATCTTCCCTTTTCCACAGCTGGAGTCATTCTGCTAGATTTTTACTCATTTATCTCCAATTTGATGATTCTTGAGTCTTGGACAAACGCCACTTGGTAGAGCTACCCACAAATTTCTGATAATGTTTTAGTTGTCTATGATGGTAAATTCTAGTCAGCAGTTTAAGGAGATGTTCTTTCCACTGGCCACCAATTTAGTAGACATTTCCCCACTGACCTCCAATATATTGGTTTTAGAAGGCTCACCAAAAAGAGAAAATTATTTCAAAGGTTCCTTAGGCAAAAAAAGGTTAAAAAAGAGATTAACCCCCTGAGCGGTAATCCCCATTGTGACTCGGAGTAAAAAATAGATGCTGAAAGCGGTAACCCTGAGCTAAAACAATAGAAAACAATAGTAAATACAACCTTACCTGATCCACCGGCGTCCTTCTTCACGATCCCAGTCTTCTTGTTTTCTCCTGCTGGCGTCCCCTGCATCCGATGAGTCACCGGGGAGTTCCGTTCTATTTCAAATCTATTTGTATTGCATTCAATAAGACATTGTGTCCTATTGCATTGCATTGTGTGTAAGACATTGTCTTTCATGAAAATGTATTTTACAGAATAATATAATAGTATGAGTAGAATATTTATTTTTAAAAACAATGTTTTTTAAAAGATTACCGTATTTTTTGGACCATAAGACGCACTGGACCATAAGACGCACCAGTTTTTAGAGAAGGGAAATGAAGAAAAAAAAGATTCTGAAACAAATAGTGTCCTAAAATATTTTATGTGCATTAAAAACCAACAGCACAGTCATAAACACATGTAATAAACCCTGTAAAGTAAACAGCAGCATTTAGAACCATTATTAACAAATAAAGTCAGCAAAAGACAAAATTACTGTAAAACACAATAATGAGGCACTGGACCAGGACCCCTTTGGATCATGGAATCTGTAAGTATTAGGGCGCTTTCATTGCCCAAACCCCCTCTCTGCTTACCTACCTATAAACGACAGGTAAACAAAGAGGGGTTAATGCCCCTTTAATTCTGCTTTTATAACAAAAGACATTAAAAAAAACGATATGTGTGTGATTTAAATATGTTTGTGTATGTGTGTGGTTTCACTGTGTTTGTGTTGTGTACCGTATATGTGATTTTACTATGTGTGCTGTACCTCACTAAAGATCCTGGTGAAGAGTGATCTTCAGCGCTATTCAGGGAACACTCTCAGCATGATTGGCTGACAAAGTCATGTTGGGAGAATTCTCCCAGCATTCCTGCTCCCAGCATGACTTTGTCAGCCAATCATGCTGAGAGTGGGAGGAAGAGTGACAGGAGTCACAGTCACTCTGGCCACCCTGAACAGAAGACAGGAGAAAAGCCGGAGGGGGGCTATACAGTGGGGTTGGGACAGCAGCTGAGGAGAATGCTGAACAGAAGAAAGGAGAAAAGGAGGAGGGGGGCTACACAGGGGGCACGGGACAGCAGCAGGAGACGTAGCAGAGGAGGAAACTGTGAGGCTGCACACGGGCACAGAGGAACAGATGAGAGGTAAGAAGGAAGGCTACATTTGGACCATAAGACGCAGGGACTTTTTCCCCCCACTTCTGGGGGGGGGGGGAAAGTGCGTCTTATGGTCCGAAAAATACGGTATTTAAAAAAAAATTTTTTTTATTAAATGTATTTAATTTATTATTTTGACATGAATTTGTGTTTCAAACTTTATTATACACTAAATATTATATTATACTGTAAAATACATTTTCATAAACAACAATGTTCTGCTTTTAGACATATAAATCCAGTCAGAAATGAACCGCCCAGGACGTTAATAGTGGGTGTGAGTCCCAATTGTTCCACTTGGCGGTCCTATGTTAAGTTCTAATTAGAATAGCCTACTCTTGTATTGCTCCTACAGGAAAATGAACATCACACCACCTAGTGGATGAATTGTGATTGACGCTCATTATTAAATCACTGTAGATGTACATTTGTGCTTATCTAATGTCATTCTAGTAGAGTAAAATACATTGACCCATCCCTGGTTAACTTACTTGTGCCCATTACAGGTAACACAAAACTATAGAACAAGCACAAAACAATAAACAAACCACTATGGAAAATGTTTATAAAAAAGTGTGAAAAAAAGTTACAGTTTTGTATTCCTATGGACACTTCTTTGTATCAAGAAGAAAGCATCAGTAGATTTTTGCCCTTATTTATTAAAGCTCTCCAAGGCTGGAGAGGATACACTTTCATCAGTGGAGATGGGTGATCCAGCAAACCTGGAATGGATCTGGTCCAGGACTGAAAACATTTGCTAGAAAAAAGCAAATTACGTTTAAGAAATCTAATCCAGGTTTGCTGGATCACCAGTTTCACTGATGAAAAGGTATCCTTTCCAGCCTTGGGGAGCTTTAATAATTCAGGCCCATTGTATAATGCCGTGGCTGTTTTGTGAATGGGGAAGAACAGAATCTTCTTTGGTTCTGGAATGTATCTATTCAATGAATAGTAAGAATTTGAGCGTTTGTTTTCATGTTTCCATATGGTTCATCCATGAAAAGAAAATGACTGAATCTTCTGGGGGCAGTTTATTTTCTAATCAAATACTTTTATGACAATATAAATGGTAACTGTTGATGATACCACGCATGCTAGTCAATCTACCTTCATTTTTTTTGTAATCAATCAAAAAAAGAAAATTTTTACACTCAATCAATCAACAATTAATAAAGATAAGAATTAATAATATTATTATTAATAATATTATTATTATTATTGTTATTAATATTAATAATATTAATACTAATAACAATAAACTGTATTTATATAGCACCAACATATTATGCAGTGCTGTACAATAAACTGGGTTACAAATGACAGACAGTGACACAGGAGAGGACCCTGCCCCGAAGAGCTTACAATCTAAAAGGCATAAGTGTGCATGCCAGATTGTGATCAGGTATATTTATAGCAATATGTGTGTCCAGGTATTCAGTTCTATAACTGCTGGGATTTGTAGTTCCTCACCAAGTAAAAGGCTATTGGCTGCCTAAGCAGATATCAGATACTATTCAACAAAATTTTCCCATACATAGATCAACTTTTCCTAAAGCTAAAAATAACAAGACGTCCAGCTGTTATTGTAGAAGAGCATTCACCTCCACCGAGCATACAGAGAAGGACTTACGTGTACTGGAATATCTGTTCCCCCAAAAATCCCAGGCTAGCGCAGAAAAGGGATAATTTCCACATTGTCCTTGTGTCAGCGCTGTAATAGGGATTTGTTCCCTGCACTGTGCTTGATGAAAGCTGTGATAGAGGGTGGTGCCTGGGACAATCCCATGGGTTGTGACAGCTATAGGTGCCTGGAAGCAATACTGTGCATGCCCCAATTCCAAAAACATGCAAAAAAAACTTTTTATTAGGGGTAAGTGAAACTGCCAAATTATGCTCCACAGAATGTGCAAAAGCTAGGGGTAATGGGAGAAGCAGAAATATTCTCTTTTCAGGGCTAATAGGCAAGCTACTGTCAAAAATGCACAGGTACCAAACACTGCTATGGGGGATAGGAATTGATGCAAAACATTTTTTTAATACTGTAGAGCATGGGAAAGTTTTTTATTTGACCTTAAAGGGAACATACACACACCTGAAATTACACAATCCCTTTAAATAATTTGTTTGGGGATGCTGTATGTAAATGTTGTATGTAAATTTTTTTTATGATGACAAAAGCAGGATTCCCCATTTAATTTTAGCCAATGATAGATTTGCTGCATGGAATAGTGCAGGGAATCCTCAGTGACGTCATTGATCAAATTTGGTCATTCCCTGTGCTAT
Organism: Pyxicephalus adspersus; assembly: GCF_032062135.1. Lineage (NCBI taxonomy): Eukaryota > Metazoa > Chordata > Amphibia > Anura > Pyxicephalidae > Pyxicephalus > Pyxicephalus adspersus. The sequence continues at coordinate 138,323,833 of NC_092862.1, forward strand.
TAACACATCTCTATGGATTTGTTGTTTAGTAACAAGGTAACATAGTTAATCATTGGTTAAGCATGATTGGTAATAGATTTACTATTTAATATTTTTTGTATTGTAAACTAAAGTCTAATGTAAATTAAGTTTTAGGCTACGTCCATGTGTAAGTTTTTTGTTGTTGGAAAGGATATTTCATGATTGCTTTCAATGACAAAAGACTGAAAGATGAATGAACAAAGGATGTAGATACAGCACCATTCTGCTCTATGGAGAGGGGAGGGGGGAGAACGACAGAGCAGAACCCCGCTGTGCTCTCTCCCCTTCACTTATATTGCAGTCGCTCATCATTCCGCCAGGACGAATCCAAGAACAAAGTCGGACGACCGTTGTACACATCCAGATTCTTGTCCAATACCAGCCCTGAAACGATATTCAGGCAAGAATCATCCGACGTGTGTATGTAGCCATAGTACTGGTGTTACTATAATGTGGTTAAAATAGCAAGAAGTAAAAGACTGATAGTCAAACTGGATCCAAATGGGATGCCCTGATCTAAATAGAGAATTTGGTGAAAGTTTAACGAAAGAAGTAGATTTTGTGGGACTAAATCCAAATAAAATATAACTAAAAAAACTTTATTTCAATATCAAAATTATAGCAACCATCTTTAAGAATAAAAACATATCATACATACAATATCCTGGGCCAAGCACCCAATCAATGGGTTACAAGTTGTCGACGCGTTTCGCAGACTAATAAGACCCGCTTCTTCAGGATGGTTTCAGGGGATATAATTGCCTATATCAGTCTCAGCATCCCATGACGGGAAAGATGTTTAACCAGTCAAGCAAGAGGAGGGGCAGTAAATCATGCATACGTCTCCAGATGGAATCCTATTGATCCTTATCAATCCATATGTATACAAGAAAAGGACTTTCCAAATAAAGCGTGACAACAAAGTCAAGAAGCTTTGTATGCATGATTCAAACACTGACAATGTTATCCAACTCAGTAAACAATCCTGGATGAGACGGGAGGAAACGTTGGGACGATGACGTGCCCGGAGCCACTTTATTTTTATTGTTGTTATAATTTTGATAAGTCTTTTTAGTTATATTTTATTTGGATTTAGTCTGGCTTTAAAAGTCCCACGAAATCTATTCCTTTCTCCAATGTTTCCATGAATCAGGGATGTGGCCTATTGGCAATCTGAGTGGAGGAAGTCCCATATTGTTATAAATTTGGGGAAAGTGAAAGTGGGTCAAAGTGAAGCCTCAATAAATAGACGACAAGACAATGCCAAAAGGGCCCTCAGATTCCTTACAGTTCCCCCACTAGAAACAATGAGGGGTTCAGATTCATGCAAAGAAAGGTGCAAAAAGGGCAAATAGCACTTTTAGACTTCCATGAACTGGAGTCAAACATAGAAGGAATAGATCAGAATTTGAACAAATGCGACTTGCTCCCAGGATCCCCATTGCTTTCCAATGTGGAATTCCAACATTTTTTTTGGAACCAGAAGACTGTGAGTTGGAACCATCCATAGTCTATCCCTTGTATGTCTTGGCTTTTTAGAAAACTCAGATTTGCAGGAGACTGCTTTAAAAACAAATTACAATTTAACTATATACCCCCCTCCCCCCTCCAGTGATGTTGGTGACAATGCTATGTCCGGGGCAATGCAAGTAACACCAACATCTGAAATGGCTTCATATGGTGTGCTACCATAATTTAACTTTGATTTTAAGAATTGAAAATGAACTTTGATGAAATCATTGTATTTATATATTTCATAATGTTCAGTGTATTCATGGAAAATTTGGTTTGAATGGAAACAGCTAGAGACAGCTAAGGAAAAAGTCAACAAAACCATCATGTGAGTATGGAAAACTCAAAAAGTAAGATATTATTATTATTATTTTATTATAAATAAAACAAATGAAATGTGTAAAGTGGATGAAGAAAGGGAGTTTGGCTTTAATACATTGGCATATTGTCACCACTGACCGCTAGTTGTGGGGATTTATGGAAAGCTGCAAACTAATAGTAACATTTCTAAATATATTGTCCATTGTATACAGGTTCCATTGTTCTTCAATGGGTCTTTCCATGCCATTTCCCCACAATGACTTTCCGCTTCTCAAAATGATTTATGCAAGGCTATTTTTCCAAAATGTATTTTTTTATGTTGAATATTTTGTCCAGATCCTAGTTGCTCACTTATTCCAGCTTGCAGTATAGAGCTTTGTGGAATACGGTCTCTTTAATCAGCTTCTTCCTGTACAGCGAGGCGCAGGATGACCCCTGAATCACAGAGCCATTATTGACATAAACTCCCGTCACTATCGGGTGATCCAAGTGAATGTTCTGTACCCAAATAACCTGCAAGAGCAAAATGGTTGGCATTATGTCTTTATGGTGCATAAAAGACATAAAAGAGCAAAAAAACATAAAAGATTCCTAAATTTAGATTTGAACACATTCTTCCCTCCTATGTTTATTTCCAAAAGTCAACACAGACTGTCAGAGAGGATTAGCAAAAGTTTGTTTGTGCTTTGTGCACAGTTTGTAATAATGATCTCCTGCTGTACATTATTACAAAAAGCACAACTCTAGGCTAAATCATTTGAAAAAGGGTCCCTTAAGTAGCCTTCAAAAAAACCAAATCATCTCAAGCTACAATATGCAGTATCAGTCCAGAGCTGTTTCTGTAGTGCTCCTTTTTTTGTAAATTCTGCTCACTTACTGCTCATAGAAACATGGAGGGAAATGCTCCCCCTTCTCAGAAAGCAATAGAATAATATTATTAATATTAATAAACAGGATTTATATAGCGCCAACATTTTACGCAGCGCTGTACATTAAATAGATAGATACATTTTTAGATTGGAGTTGCACTGTACCAGTGGGCAAGAAAATGGCTTCCAGCTCTGCATTATTTGGTCTTCTCCTATACTGGGCAGGCTTTTGCCCCATCACCAGTAAATCCAATGCCCGTCTGGCTATTGACTAGTGACATCAAATTAAAGATCCCACCTGGCAGCCCAGTGGGTGTTACATTTTAGCAAAGCCACATTGGGTGCCTGAGAAACTTATTCTAGCAAAAGTGTGATTCACTGGGTTATTAAAGTGTCACCCTCACTAAATGCATTTGGGGAGTTCTTCTTGGTTAGTAGAATTGAAAAGTATCACCAGAATCTAGGAGAAGCTCAACCCACTTTATTGTTAAAATTTAACCTAAGTCTGTGCTACAAAAATAATTTTTGGCAGCCATTCAGAAAACATGGAGGGTTCATTCTGCATTATTTTGACTTGTTTGCAATTTTATGGACATTTTGCAAAATGAGATAATATAGACAATTCTTCTTTGAGTCCTTTTGATGAAAAATAAAGCATGGCATACTTATATTTACTGATAAGTAAGGTAATACGTGACTGCATACTTTTTATCATTTGATATGACATTTGATTTTATATTTTGATATTCCAGACGCCACTTCTCGGACATCCTTCCATCCATCCATCATGTGTCAATTGTAATCTTTCATAGAGTCACTGTCAGACGAATGATCATTGGTAGCGAAAAGCTCTCTGGTCCAACAGCAAGAATATAATTTACGCTGTAAAAATAAAACAACAATGTAAAAAAAAAACAGTCAATGTTTAATTAGTCAATAAAGAGAACACATGATGTGCATCACCAGTAATGTTTTATAATAATACAACATGGGAACATGATCATGCAATCTCTCTACAATCAACTATAAAAACCGACCTAAACTATTCATAGAATTTGTATCCATTCAAGCCTTAAATACTTACTAAATACCTATTGGTAAACCTAAAGGCGATTTTACAATTAGTACAATTCACAATGTTCAATAATTATATCTGCATTCAAACTTGTATATAATAAAGTCACTCTGTGGACATCCAAAAGAGCTGAGAGTGCTGACATTTGTTGCCTTTTTGGATTGATGTCGGCAGCCCCAGCAGACTCATGTTGCACCCTTTAGATTAATCCTTTTGCTTCTGCTCCGTCAGCTACAGAATATGTTTAGAGAACGGAAATTTGCTGCAAGTAAGCATTCAACAGGCTTTCTGTGATTTTACCTGCAATTTATTAATGCAAAATTATCAATGTTCCTTTAAAAGACTGCTCACCCCTGACAGCTAAAGCAGGCCCAGACCTTGGGCAGATAGACAGATGGCTCATACAGTACAAATCATTAAATACACTCAGCTGGTTCTCTTATTGCTTTTTCATATCATCCTATTCAGAATGTTGATTCAATGTTACATTGTTGTCAGTACCTCCTTAATAATGGATGTTTAATGGTCTTCAGATGTAGAAGAGATTTCTGCTTCTCGTCAAATTTAAATATTTCAATAAAACTTTTGAAGTCTGTAATGGGGTGATTCACCACAAAAAGGTAAATTGTGCCATCTGAAAGAAAGAGTGAGAGGTCAGAAATGTTTCATAAAGTCTAATGGTGGTTGGATAGTTTAGACTGCAGTCGATTCTGATTCAGATCAGAGCTATTATTATCAGAGCTGACATTATTATTCCTGTTATTGGCAGTTATAGTGAAGCTCACTAAAAAATATGATCAATTCCGAATACCGGCTCGGAACAACTCTGATATTGGATTGGAACTCAGGATTGGGGCACTCCGAGTTTCGGTCATTGACATGTATAGTACAGATCATAAATAATCTGCGTTTCTGAATCCAGCTGGAGTTCTTGAACAATCATCTTTTTTCAGTTTTGAATAAATGATTATCTACCAATGAATAGGGAATCTGCAGTTTTAAACATTATTTACTCCGTTGTATTGGCCTTTAGAGAATGTGATGAATATATAAATATGGAGGAATATGTGAGAATAATAAAGAGAGGTACAAGGATCAGTTGGAAAGGTCACAGGGTGCAGCAGGGATAAATCCGCATGTGCTTATCAGCATACACAGGCTGAAGCTGCTCTCATCCTCGGACTTTGTCCTGGACGGCAGTGACCAAATGATAATCTTTAGCTTTTGATATTTTGATATGTGCCAAATTGATCATTATTCTCAATTATGTCACTAATCTTTGGTGTATTCTAAGTGCACATTAGTATACAAGGTCTGTCTATGAAATAACAAGCCTGTGTTTCTGTTTCTTATACAAAGCAGACAGATGATTCTGAACACTTTCCATGAATGTATAAACTTTTCCAAACATGTACAACAAATGTCAGAACTCTCTTCCAATTAGTTTGTTGTCAGTCACCATTTAATGCCGTTGTGTTTCTCCTCATGTGCTGAAATCCTGAGAAGTATAAAGTTGAGCAACACGCTTGGTGCCGAAACCTGGATCTTCCAGTATCCTGAAACAAAACCACAGTCACTGGAAACACCTTCATCACCAAGAATCAAAAAAGCCCAAATTTGTGACATGAAGGGCATAATGTTAGCAGAATGGCTTCCAGAAAGCACAAACATGACCCAACGTTAATATAAGGAAGTTCTGACAAAGCTGAGAGAAAGTGGGAAAATGGTTTAATTCTTCATCATGCTCCTTCGCACACAACACTTTATGTGACCGGCAAACACAATACTACGCTGGAACATCCTCCATATTCACCAGATTTGGCACATTAAGACTTTTTTTTCCTAAATTGAAATCGTTGATTAACGGAACACGCTTTGAGTCAATGGATGCAGTAAAGGAAAAAACATCAGATATCAGAAACTGATCTGCTCCACACCTTCCACCAGTGGAAAACAAGACGGCATTGGTGCTTACTTGTGAATGGAGAGAACATTACAGGGGATGAGCATTAAAATTTTCATATAAATAAATAAAAGTTAATGTATCAGTTGTGTTATTTCATAGACAGACCTCGCAATTCCAGCCTAAAGTATTTTTCTGAACCATCAATAAAAGCTCCTAAAGTTTTGGGATTGAAGTGGCTCCTGAATGTTGGTTAAATTAGATTTTTTAGTGTTTTGGGACTTTCTGTTTAAACTCATTATTTTACTTTTCCATTAAAAGAGAAAAAGAAAATTAAACATGTAAAGAGGGAATAAAATAATGGGTTGGCCAGTCAGTATTTGCCATTATGTGGTAATATATGCGGTATACATGCATTTTGGCGAACTTACTGCTGTGTATGAACTTGCTAAGCAATGCAAGGTCCAAAATCAACGAATATACTCAGTTATACTGATTTTTCAGTATAAAGTCAAGCGTCTTGCTTCTCTTGTACCCAACACTATTCTGATCAATTTATGCAAAAAGTGGCCAAGCCTCAAAACACTAGCTGTAGTGGTTCAGGGTGAAGGACGCCATCGTTCATATCCACCAGCAATATTTCTGCAGGTCTGTTCGGTGCAAAGCTCTTTACTTTGGGGTATTTCAGGCCCTTCAAAGAGATAAAATATATGGGTTGTATCCGGAAATTACTATTAGGTTATTGGGGCAGCATTAATCCCGAGCCATATTCTGTATACAAAAGAAGGAATCACTGTTATTGGCATTCCCCTCCAATTGTGTGATACGTCCCCCACCTCCCAAATTGTGAAATCTTCGGGGCAGGGTCCTCTTCTCCTCCTGTGTCATTGTCTGTATCTGTCTGTCATTTGCAACCCCTATTTATTGTACAGCGCTGTGTAATTTGTTGGCGCTATATAAATCTTGTTTATTAATATTAATATTAATAATAATTGGCAATGCCATCCATTCATCCATACCACGCCAATGCAATCATATAATATACATAAACCTTCACCTAGCATAGAGTACTCTACCACCTAAATCCCCAAAGGCCAAATAGAGCTTTGTACTACTCACCACTCTACTGAGACAATATAAAAACGTTTTGTTATTTATTCCTAGACTGTAATCCCTTCGGGGCAGGGTCCTCTCCTTTTCCTGTATCCTGACAGATAAGTCTATCATTTGCAACCTCTATTTAATGTACAGCAATGTGTAATATACTGGCACTATATCAATACAGTTTAATAATATTATATAGATATGTCTTAATATAATATTTTTTCTTCCATTCCAAACTTTGGGATAACCTCACAATAGAAAAATAACACAAGCTGTAAGTTTGATACAACTGTGCTTTAAGGTGTATATTTATCATGGTTTCATAAAAGAAATTCATCCAATATTCACTTATTTTTAATAAAGGTTTAATTTTTAACCCTCACTTTATATATCTGTTATTTATTTAAACAAGATTGGCACATGTTAAGATTTGACCGTCAGTACCTCTTCAATGGAAAAGCACTTTACTATACTATGCCTCATATTTATCACTTTAGGAAGAGAGTTCCTCTAGTGATATCACACTAACATTTTTTTTATTCAATAGGAATTATATTAGAACATGGTGGGTGTCATTTAATAAAGCTCTTCATGACCGGAGAAGGTAAACTATCGTGAGAGAACCTAAGTTATCCAACAAAGCTGGAATATCTATTGTTCAATGTTTTCAGCCCTGAACCAAATCCAATTCAGGTTTGCTGGATCACCCATGATAGTCTATCTCAGTGGTCACCAACCTTTTGGACTTCATGGACCACTAATTTCACATGAGCGGAGAGCTATGTGTCACTCAAAGAGGAAGAAACTTCCCCCAGGGTGACGTCATGATGCCAGAACCCCCCCACTCCCCCATCACAGGTCTGAGAGACACAACACCCCCACCTCCCTGAGCCTATGATCTATATGGGAGACATGGTCCACGGCTCTGGCCAGTGCACCCCCGCAGCAGGGTCCTTTTCCTGACCCCGCTGGGGTGCGCACCTGCTCATCTATCTTCTCCAGTCTTGGAGAGCTTTGATAAATCAGGCCCAATATGAGCATTTATTATTCAGCACCATGGAAAGCAATTCAACAAATGGACAAAGAATAGACCTAGTATTTAACACAGTTTGCCCAAGTCCCCTAAGATTCCATAAATATGTCTTAGATTACAAAGAAAAAAAGAATATAAATCTGTATGAATCTGTCTGAATGGTATTGGATTTTTAAAACAAGTGTCTTAATTTAGTTTTTTGCTGAATTCTTTCAATGATTCTCCAGTAAATATTTATGTAAGTGTTTTTTGCATTGAAGTTTCTTATACCAATATTGTATATGTTTTGGTTTGTTATATTAATGTGACCTATGTTTCAGTGTTGGCTTATCTGCACCATGCACTCCTGATGAAGTGGTATTATATCCGTGAAACGCGTTGAGAAAGACATTGTGAGTTTGCACTTGGTTACACTATGTATCATATGGAATAATGACTTAAATTCAAATATGGAAAGAAATTGAGTATATAACAACCTTTCTAGGTGGAGTGATCATTCTTTTATTTGATGCACATTGATGTCACATAGTGTTTGTGTTATTGTGTTCTTTTAAAATTTTGTAAACAAAAATATTTGTATTTTATATTTATGTTTCTTTCTTTTGATGACACATGCCTTAATAAACTTGTATCGATACAGATTTTAATTCTCTTTTACCTTGTACCATGGGATGTGGCAATTTAATTCTTTTGCCAGTCATTTTTATATACAGTTAGAATACAATTTGATACAAATCGAGAACATTTTGAGTGAATCAATTTCTATTTGACCGGGTAAATGTCACCAGGAAATCTTTAATAAATGCACCCTAAAAAAAATATCCACAAACTATTTATGAAAACACCTAAACAGAGGTTGGGCTCGCGACTTGGATTCCAGTCCAACTAAGTCGCCTAATAAACAACTTGTAACTGAACTTGGGGGTTTTCCCCAGTGACTTGCAACTCGACTCATAACTTGCTTTCTCTGCTAACAGCTGAATGGGGAAGGGCAGGAGGAAGTGAGGCTTGTGTAACACCGCCTCCCCCCCCCCTTCAGCTGTCAGAGGAGAAAACTTAGAATGCAAGAAAGGTGCGGAGGAAGGTAGTGAGTCTTCTGTAACATAACACCGCCTTCCTTCCCGCCTTTCTTGGATTCTAAGTTTTCTCCTCTGACAGCTAAAGGGGGGGAGGCGGTGTTACAGAAGCCTCACTTCCTCCTGCCCTTCCCCCTTCAGCTGTCAGAGGAGAAAGCTGTGGACTTAAGATGCGATCCTGTGCTCAAGAACAGGATCAGAGCTCTATTTCTATATGGGGGACCAATGGGGATAAATTAAGTGACTTGACTTGGGACTCGACTTGGGAGAATTCTTGGTGACTTGAGACTTAACTTGGGACTTGATATCAATGACTTGGGACTCGACTTGGACTTGAAGGGTGACAACATAGTCCAACCTCTTCACCTAAACCACACCACCAGTCCATCAAAATGGGTTGATAACAAAAAGTATAATGTAAAGTACATTGCATTTCATTTAGGCACAAAATGGTATTAAAAATTGAAAACTAACAACCTTCTGAACAAAAATTGTGAAGGAATATATTCCTGATAAAGTTCATAAATTATGACATACATACCAACTCCTTTCACATATTGACAGTTGGGAAGATCAATAGGATCTAAATAGCCAGTTTGTAGTAGCCAGATTTATAGCTGCAAAAATAAACTAAATCATAGCAGATCAGAAAAAAATGCAATCCACAGATCTATCAGTTAAGGTTTTAAGGCTTCAAGGCTCTCCAGCAATGAAAATCATCAAAGCAGGTTGTAAACTTACAAGTAATAAATAATGCTTAGCAATGCAAAAACTCTCTTGGTCAATAAATTATTACATTTCGAATTTTGAACCACCTGTATAAAACCGCACATAACTGTATAGCATGGAGGCATGCCTAGATAATTATTTTAATACCCAGGTAGACCTTCATACTAAATAGCTGACAACAAATTTAAATAGGATTGTATATTAAAACTGATATCAGTGGATACATTTACATGATTACTTCTTATGATGTTTCTGTTAAGTCTGGGATTACCAGACCAGGTCTAGATTATGGACCAGCGATTCTGAACCAGGGTTCCTAGAGAGTTTGCTAGGGGTTCCTTGAGCAATAAACAATTTGTGGCTCTCCAATTATCTTTTTGGCTATCTGAAAGGGTGACATTCTTCCCAATGCCCAGCAATGTAAGAGGAATTCTTCCTACTGACCACCGCACTAATGTAGTGTGATCTGTGGGTATAATAATTATAGCCGGGGTTCCCTGTAGACCTGAAAGTTATTTCAAGGGTCACCAACATGTTATAAAGGTCCAGAAAAACACTGCTGTAGATGTGATGGCTCAATACAACAAACAGGCAATGTGGACCTCTGAAGACGGATCCCAGCTTTGGGAGCAGTCATTATCACATACTGTACAGTTACCAATTTGGTAAAAGGTGACTTTTTTAAATCATTGACTTTGTGATTAAAAAAATGGATAAAAAACAAAAGACCTAGATGTAGTTTGCTATGTTTCAGTAAAATGTATTCAGTAATAACCTTGACCTCCAGGTTATGCAAAAAATGTGTTTGCATTTCAAAATGCATAAGGCTCCAAGGTTCTATTCCAGAGGACATCAGTTTTTTTGATGATGTTTCCAAAGCATTTCACAAGCTTTTGGCAGATTCTTTGAGTCCTTAAAGCACCTTTCTCTCTGGTAGGTGCAGGTTGTGAATCTCAGTTCTAGCTGTTTAATCATGATTCAGCAGGCTTCATTAATGACCCCACCATTCTGCAGTCTAATGTCAAACTTGTTAAGTTCATTCACTCCAATAGTGTAAAAACTTGGATTTATATTTTAAAGTGGGCTTTTTTTAAAATAAATTTACAAGTCACCATGAGAAAATGTCTAACAGTGTTAATCTTTTTAAACAAACACTTTAGGTAATCATTAAAAAATCAGTCCTCACTCAGCACTATTACCTAGGACAAAATTATATCAGTAAGAGAAAGCATTTCCTTCTTCAGTTTTCCCCATAATCAGATTGTGGATTGCTGTGCTGTTCTTTGAAGTAACAAGTTTCTGGCCATGCGGCTGCTTTTTCTCCTCCGGGGGGAACAACTGCACCTCAAATATGCTCAACCTTGACCTAAATTCTTTCTTCTTCCCAACGATTCCACCATCTTCTTCTGTCTTCTTTCTTCCACCTACATCACCCACTTACTAAACGCACTGCACAGGCAGAACATCTGGTAACGTATCCTGCTGTAAATGAAAAAAAAGACTGCTGATCTCAATGCGTATGCGTGAAACTGGCATTTTATTCTACTGCAGGGAAAAGCCCCTTCTACGCATGCCCAAGATCAGGCATTCGCAGAAGGAGCAGCTATTTAATAGGAGCGAGTGATATTGATGAATTATGCTCCAATAGAATTTCTAAAGTAGGTGTGAAATGTTTGAAAGTAATTGACGAAGCAAAAATATTCTAATTTCAAGACTAAAGTGTAAGTTTCTGACACATGTGGTGCCAGACATTGATATGGGGGACACGCATCAATGCAAATATTCCTTTTTAAGTGCCGTACACCTGTAGAGGGTCTTTTTACATGGCTTCAAGGGCAACATACACATAAAATAAAAAAACACAAGTTTTAAAAAAAAAAACAGAAATAAACTCAAGGAAAAAAAATGTGTGACCAGGCAGGTCCTATATTGAAGAGGAGAAATACATTGTTCCTTCTGCAATAAAATAACCTGACCTGCCGAATTGCAATTTAATAAATACACTTTTTCATTTCATTGTGGGTGCTGCCATTTTCTTTCTTCTCCTTGTGTTATGTTTCAATCTTTGACCATCTTGATTGGCCAGCCTGGGATCACATAATCACATTTAGTCTTGGGACCCCCTTGGGTAAGCCGGTATAATTTTTTCTGAACAAGACAGCTATCAGACAGGTAAGTGTGTTTTAATTGCAGAAAGGACCTGTCTGATCACAAATTTTCAAAGTGGAACATTAGTGCTGCTTTACCATGCTTGAAGGATGCCTCAAGGCTGAAAGTTGAATGTTTTCCATTAAAAACACAAATCATCCTGAGCCTTAAATTATAGCTTCCCTACATGGAATAGTACAGGGACTACTGAAAGACATCATTGTCACCCTAGTCTTCATCTTAAACTTCCTTTGCTATTACCACAGCGCATGGGGATCTCTCAATTATTGATTAGATAACATAGTCAGTCGTTGGGTCATCGTGATCGATCATGCATTAACACTGCTGAAGGTTGTGGTTGCCTTTTTAAGGTGTGTAAAGTTTTATGCCATTTTGACTTTTTGGGGAAATGGATAAGGGGCACGTAGTTTTGTACCCCTGCATTTTTCCCCCCCGGAATTTCATTATAAGGTCTCCTATAACACTTCTTCTGGGTGACTGGATGTAGGAAAAAAGCCTCAACATTGGGACCCCCTAATGCAGAAGGAAGGCATGGGACCTGGTATAGTACAGAAATAGGGGAGAGATCCACATTCCCTGCCCCACTTTTTTCTTTGCCACTTAAGCTGCATTCCTAGATATCGGTCTGGTTGGAATATTTAGGGATTTTCTACACAATTTATTTAGTTAAAGGGTCCATACTAAATCTGTTTCCTCTTTAAATGGGCCTCTTTTATTTATTTTGAACACCAACATGGACATCATTAATGATTATCTGAATGTCTAACCATTGCCTGGACCTTTTCATGTCAGGTGTGTCCTCCTCAGTGTCCAGCCTCACCCTTGTTTTGGGTCAGAGGAACAAAGTGTCCAGGGACAATCGTCCTGTGCTAGACCTAAATGGGTTGAGATGAATTATTGTTGTACATAGAGCTGCTTCAGATTCACCCACCACCAATGACTCTCCTGAAGAAGTGAATTTAAATTCTGTGAAATGCGTAGAGATTGTTGATTTAGAAGGTCAGCATTGGCCATCAGTTCCAAATATCAATATGTTGATGTATAAATGAAACAACTTCTGTTTATCTTTGGATATACTTTAACTTGTTAGTACAACTAGGTTGTTATTTAAATACTACTAAAGATTCATCATATTTTAACATTTATGTATGGATAAATTACAGTTCTTTTTTTAATTTTTTCCAATCCCAAAATCGTATTGATATTATTATTTTCAGGGACTTTGCAATTAATTTAGAAACCTGACATTGGCTTTAAATTATGTATTTACCACTATAGTTTAACTTTAATTTACAAAAAATCTGCATTTATTGCCTAATTAATTATTTTTTTTAAATCCATAGGGGCATGTTACCATAGTATCCCAATAGTAAAGAGTCTTTAACCCTCCAAGCATTTTTTGTTTTGATATTAGGAACTGATATTGCAACCGACTTCAAAAATGAAGATGTAGTTTCCCAAAAATATTTTGAAAAATTAAATTTCTTTTACACACATTATTGCACATCAATAGCTGAAGTTATGTTCCCCTCTGTGGGAGTGAATGTTCTTCTAGCACCCACTCATGACTGGCCCAAAGCCAGTGATTGGCAACAAAAGTGGCTTCTCGCACAGCACTGCTGCCCATATCAACGCTAAGCTATTACCCTATAACAACGGTCTTTGTGGGGCAGATATAGGGCTTCAGAGAAACATTCATTATCATAGAATTGTTCATACAAATCATTTAAATTAAAAAGCGTGGTTCTAAAAATCAAAAGCAAAAAGAAAATGTATTTATTTTTGGATGTAGGTGTATTCATAGAAAATTTGGCGCGGGTGGAAACAGTCAATGACATCATCAGTTATAAAGAGTTATAAGGATCAGACGCTAAGAAAGTAAGATATTAAAAAAACAAAAACGAATAAAGTATGTTTAAATAGAATGGGAAATGATTAGAGGGCAAAGTCAGCAGGGTTCAGCTTTAACACACTTAGGATGATTTTCCAAATGAATATAAGCTGTACACATAGCAAAATGAATTATTTTCTTGCAAAAGAACTTTTCGCTATGTAAATGAGAAGAAGCTCAGGTCACGTCAGTCATTCAAATATATGCATGCAAAACTTCAGTTCCTTTTAGATTTCCTTGCATACAGTGCATTTGGTGCCACAACTGACAACTATAATTTGCAAGTTGCAAGCTAATAGCAGCATTCCCACTTGCAAGGCACATTGTTCGTAGATTCCATTGCTCTTCCCTGGTTCTGTCTATGCAAAACTCCTCCAAAGAATTTCCACTTCTGAAAACAATTTCTGCAACACAAAGACAATTTTTCAGAAATGTATTTTGCTATCGGTGTTGGAAAATTTGTTCCAAATCCAAAAGTCCAAAGTGGCTTTCCTATTCCAGCTGGCAGTATAGAGCTTTGTGAAATATGGTCCCTATAATCAGCTTCTTCTTGTACACCGAGGCGCAAGATGACCCCTGAATCACTGAACCGTTATTGCCATAAACTTGGGTCACTATTGGGTGATCAGAGTGAATATTCTGTACCCGGATTACCTGCAAGAACAATGAAGTTTATGTTATTTGTCCATTGTGCTTCTCAGGCATAAATGCAGCATAAAGGGTCTACAGAAAAAAAAATCTAATACAGTTTCATTCTTCTTTTTAGGTGCAACATCCCATGGGTAAGCATGTGACGCATTATGGCAGCCAAGTCATTCTCAAAAAAATACTGTAAGAAATCAAGTCACCCCCTGATTTTTATAATGAGATGATAACATTGCCCTGCTACATTGATATCCCAAGCAGCGCTGCGAACCCAACCAGGGCTCTTTCTTGTCACGCTACAGCTCACAACCTATTGTTATAGAAAGGGAACAGTACTTTTTAGTCTTGCAGGGATGTACCGGACAGTCAACCATACCTGAGTTCTTCCTTGTTATACTATTTATCCACTAATTATTGCTATAGAAAGGAATTGAACACTAGAACATTGCATGCAGACCCAAAACATGCAACATGCAGGCAAAAAACATGCAATCGTGTGTCATTTTTTATGTCAGCCCAAATGCACATGGTCAAACCACTGTAGTTTAGTGCATCACAACAAACTTATACCTGTAAGTGTGTGAACTGGGATTTTATTGGTTCAGCACGCACTAAATTTCCATAGTGTGTTGGGCAAAAAATTAGCGCAATACACAACAAACACGCAAGCAACACTAATGCATTTTTAAAAACACTGTGCATAGCCATGCAAGTGCCTTAGAAGTACTTTATGATACTTTTGAAGTAGAATGAAAATTATATTTTTAAGCCCAATTCCATGTTTTTATTTATTATTATGTATATTTTGATAGAGCATAAAAAAATTCAGTTAGATGTTTATTCTATTTATTCTATAGATAATACATATTATCTATTTATTCTATTCTAATTAAGTAATTATTAAAAAAAATATATTAAAAATAAATTCTGAAATTTATGTACAGCCAAATTCTAAACTTGTTTAAATAGCTCCTATTTTGCTTTTTTATTTGAAAGCACAGTCATCCTTTAATGCTTTTAATATGATATACACTGACCTCTGATCCAGGGGGATCTTCATCATTGTAAGCAAATAGTTTATATAACTGTGGATGTGCTCCTGTCCAGATATCTCCTGTAACTGGATCCACTGATAGGTTGTCTAAACTGGTACCTACGTCAATGGCCTTTCAAAAACAAAACAGTAATAGGCATTTTATATGCATGAATGGACATGAGAAAAAAAGTAAAGAGAGAGCGGGAGAGCAAGAAAAAGAGTAAGAAAGGAGAAAAGCATAGATAATAAGAAAGAAGGAAAGAAGGAAAGAAAGAAAGAAAGAAAGAAAGAAAGAAAGAAAGAAAGAAAGAAAGAAAGAGCAAGAAAGAAAGAAAGAAAGAAAGAAAGAAAAGGGAACCAAGGAAATAAAAAAAGAAAGGAAAATGTAACGGGAAAGGGTAAAAAAGGCGAGGGGATGGGGAGAGATAGATTACCTTTACAAATGTTAGGGACCAGTTTGCATGTTTCTCATACACATTGATTGTGTGGCTGGTGAGATCAACAGCATAAATAAACCTTAAATATAAACAAATATATACTTTGCTTTTTCCAGGCTATTGTGTTTAAAGGTTCATTCAGCAAGAGGCAAAATGAAAAAAAAAACAGTTCTCTCTGCCATACTCACTTTTATTTTTCCCCATTAGATGTTTGTGGTAAAGAAGCTCCAGGTGCAGAGAAGCCCTGGGTGAAGGAGCCTGAATTTGGACTTAAATGTGACATTCGCTCTAACACTATTTATTTAGCTTTGGTTTGAACGGGGAAGAGTTTGCTTGTTTAATTGTCATATAAAACAGTGTTGGCATCCTTGCCTTTGGTGCCAGCGGAACTTGTCCTGGCATTGCTACAATTGAACAGTTGCCCATTTAAATGGCACACCATTTGTTTCTTTTTCCTCTTTCATCCCATCCTATTGCATTTTTATATTTTGTCTGACTGTCACTGGAATTAAAAAGTGTCAGGTGTATCAGGTAGAAGCTAAATGTAATGATTGAACTTTGATATGTGTTTTACAATATTAAAAGAGATTGTTTGTCCCCCACATAGACAACACAAAGGAGAGCTTGAAAAAAATTAAATGGATTGTCTGGAATTTTACAGATGTTTGGCAACACCAGCGGAGAGAACACATTCTTCTTTAGGACATCTTGAATACTAGCCATACCTTACCAAGTTTACATGGAACCCCAGGATTCCTCCAGAGGTGGCTAGAGGTTCTTTGAACTGTGAGCAACTTCTAAGGTTTCAGTGGCAGTTGTGATTAAAGTAAGGGGATCCTCCTACCAATTAGAGATCAATGAGGGCACTTCTCCATTTATCAGCAATGTAAAGGTAATATTTCAGTGGCCATTAATATGAGTAGGTATTTTTTTCTTTGGCCATCATAGAAATGGACATTTCCATAATGACCCCCATGTGAGGGATTGTTAGGCTATATTCAGATTGGCAGTGAGGTTGAAGAGAGGTTCCTCATGCCAGTGAACATGATGACGCTACATGTAGCTTCTACCCACAGCATACCAATAGAGAATAAATAGGGGGGGGGGGGTCAGTAAGTGGTTCAGTATAGCACATTATTGCTGCTGTCAAGGTTGAAGTCCCTAAAGAATGGTGCAGCAAGAAGCACAGGGGATCTCTGTGTCATGAGCGAAAGGTGCAGTAATTATTAGTAGGCGTTCCTTGAGACCTTAAAAAACGTCAAGATTTACTATAAAAAGGTTGAGAAAGGCTGTAAAAGATTTATCAAAAAATTGCATACCTTTTATCATTTGATATGGCGATTCCATTACCCTTGTAGAATCCCGCTGCCACTTCTCGGACATTGCTGGGACTGTAATACACCACATTGGTTAACTTTAATCCAAGCAATGCCTCTAAAAATTTCATGGGTAAACTCTCAAAGTAATTATCATTAGTGGCGTAAAAACTCTCTGGTCCAACAGCGACAATATTGTTCACACTGTAAAAAAAAAATAATAGCGAATTAACCTTTCTATACAAATAGATACAAGACTCGTCTGATAGTAAATACCCTGCCAGGAGCAAACACCATGAGGTGTTGGTTGTCATATATTTTGGGGAGAAACCCATTGTCCAACTTCTCTGTTGCTGGTTTCAGTTTGCTGTAGGGATTTGACTTGAGCTCAGCAAGAGCACCAATTGAAATTCTATGGTGTTTCACTATGCTCTAGAAAATATCATCATACTTTATGTGTGGCAGATGACCTGGATACCCTGTAAAATGCACCTGTAAATCATAAAGTACACTGCCTGACCAAAAAAATGTCATGCACTCTAATATTTTATTGGGCTTCTTTTAGATTTGATTAAGGCATGCATTTGCTGTGATATCATTTCAATAAGCTTATCCAATGTCACAACATTTATTTCCATGTAGAGTTGCATTAATCTTTCGTCATGATTTTGTATTGATGATGGCAAAGTCGGACCACTGCATCTTCTCCAGCACATCCCAAACATTCTCAATGGGGTTAAGGTCTGAACTCTGTGGTGGCCAATCCATGTGTGTGAAAATGGGGTTTCTTGCTACCCAAACCACAGTTGTCACAGTTTAAACCCGATTCCATTGATGGAAAACCTTGGCCATTCATTAAACTTAGGCAGTCAGCTGACCTAATTTTCTGGGCACATAACATTACTGAACCTAGACCTTATTAACTGAATCAACCCCAGTTTATACCATTACCCCCAAAGGTACTTCAGATCATACTACTACCGCACCCCCCGGCACCCCATATCATAACACTGTCCCGACAGGTACCCCAGATCATAACACTGCCCCCATAGGTACCCCAGATCATTACACTGCCCACACAGGTACCCCAGATCATAACACTGCCCCCACAGGTACCCCAGATCATAACACTGCCCCCACAGGTACCCCAGATCATAACACTGCCCCCACAGGTACCCCAGATCATAACACTGCCCCACAGGTACCCCAGATCATAACACTGCCCCACATACATTCCTGATCAAAAAACTGCTCCCACACGCACCCTAGATCATAACACTGCCCCACAGGCACCCCAGATTATAATAAATCCCCCACAGACACCCCGGATTATAACACTTCCTCCAAGGGCTTGAAGGCATTCTTTTTTGGCCAGGCAGTGTATATATTTACCTCTACTCTAACCTGTGCTCCTCAACATTACTCCACTAAATAAGAACCTGTAAAGTTTTTTTTCCAGGAAAAGGCTCCTTCTGCGCACGCCTGAGATGATTTGCGCTCCCATTCATTCTCGCATGGGCGGTGCTGCACTCTTTTTTTTTTTAAAAAAAGAGTGTTGCACTTAAAAAAACAAAACAAAACAAAAAAATTTTTATTTAACATAAAAGGGTTGTCTGCCCTTTTATGTAAAGTGAAATTCCTGAGTTTAGGTACGCTTAAAGTCCTTATCCCTCTGTGCTATCACTCCTGGTCCAATCCCAACACCTACTGGAATGGAACTCTCCATATCAGATCGACTGATCACTATTGGCTTTGGATATGGTAAGACATAGCCAATACATAGTCCAGATATAAAGATACAAGAGGTACTTGGATGGTATACAGTACAAATTAAAAGGGAAATCATTAAATACACTCGGCTGGCACACTGTTTTTTTGAATTCATTTTGTCTTCTTGTTGATCCAATTTTAAATCATTCTCAGTACCTCTGCAATAATGGATGTTTAATGGTCTTCAGATGTAGAAGAAATTTCTGCTTCTCATCAAATTTAAATATTTCAATAAAGCTTTTGAAGTCAGGAGTAGGATGATTTACCACAAAAAGATAGACCATGCCATCTAAAAGAAAGAGTTTGAAGTCAGATGTTATAGAAACATTCATAAACTGTATAAAGTATAAAAGTATAAAAAAAAGAAGAAGAAAAGGCCTACAACTCCCTTTTATAAAGAATGGTCAATAAACATGTAATGTACTCCATAAATCTATTCCAGTGTGTACCAGTTGTGCCATGTTTATTTTTTTTAAGTATTTCTCCATTCTGTAGGGGGCAGCAAAGCTCAGTTTTCTATCAATGTGCACTACTGCTAAAATAAGTGCTCCCCCTAGAGGCAGTGTATAGAAATGGAAATACCTATATATGAAAATTATGTTTAATTTTAAGAATATTGGTGCAATTCTCTCACTGGCAACAACTGACCAAACAAATTTCTCTATCTATATTTCATACATACCTGGATTAAAGGATACGGTTTATTTTTATATGTATATTTGTGCTTTACTTTAAAGGTGCTTTACTTTAATGGAAACTCATCCTAGGAAAAATAAAGTGGCTGTCATTCTCTTAGATTGTAAGCTCTTTTGGACAGGATCCCCTCCTTCTACTGTGGCATTGTTTGTATCTGTCTGTCATTTGTAGCCCCTATTTATGTTCATATGTATTATGCATTATTTAATGTACAATACACATGCGTAATATGTAGTATTTTTTAAAGGAGGTTAACACTAGCAGTCTTTAGGGACTGTCATAGTAAACTATAGGACGATAGTACAAAGGACTAGAAAACAAAAGGTGTAATATCTACTAAATGTTAAGCTCTTCGGGGCAGGGTCCTCTCCTCCTGTATCACTGTCTGTATCTGTGTCATTTGCAACCCCTATTTAATGTACAGGGCTGTGTAATATGTTGGTGCTATATAAATCCAAATATTAATAATATCTGTCATTAGCAACCAGTCACTTTGTGTAGTTCAGTATTTTTTAATTGTATTTACTATTGCAGTATTGTATTGAATATTAATACAAAGATCAGTTGGAAAGGTCACATTAGAAAAACATGGATAAGCCTGCTCTTATCAGCAAACACAGGCAGAAGCTGCTCTCGGTCTCATACTTTGTTCTAGTCTCCACTGACTGATGGCCTTCAGATTTGGATATTCGTACCTCAACTTTATGGCTTTGTGCCAACTAGATCATCATTTTAGATAATGCAGCCTATGTTTTGAGTATTGCAAATACACCTTTACAGCAGGAATAGAAAACAATAAATCCCCTTCAAAATAGTCACATTTTGTTGCCTTGCAGCCTGGAATTAGGGCGTACACAAAAATAATCTTCCCAGCTGTAAATGCACCTTTTACCATTCTAATGAAAGATAGAAGCAATTCAGAAAAAGAAACAGACAGAATCAGAAACTGAGATAGATCATGGATCACCCTGTTGTGTCACTACTTTGGGTAACCAGCCTTTAATTACAGTCTTGAGCCTTTTGGTTTGTTCTCCACCAACATTCTACATCTAGATTGGGCAATATTTGCCAGCTTTTCTTGAAGGAACTGGTCAAGTTCAGTTTAGACCTAATGGCCTAATTTATTAGCTCTCTAAAACTGGAGAAGAAATCTATTTAAAGTTTTCTGGATCATTCATGTTCTCCCACGATAGTCTATTATCTTCAGTCTTGGAAAACTTAACAATAATAATAATATTATTAATAAATCAGGCCCAAAGTGTCCTTTTTATGGGAGAGTGGCTTTTTTCTTCCAACTCTCGCATATACTCTAGATTTGTGGATCGTTTGTGATATTGATGTTATATCCACATAATCTCAGCCACTGTAAAACCCTGACAATTCTTCTGTTACTTCTTCGGAGTTGGCATGGACCTCTTGGTAGCTTCTCTGACCAGGTTCCGCCTTACTCTTCCATCCAAATTGAAGGGACAGCCTGATCTAGGGAGCGTCCAAGCAGTACCAAACACTTTCTACTTCTTAAATACAGACTTTCAATTAATTATTAAAACATTCATAACTAAGTATCCATCTCCCATCTTTTGCTTGTCCAGAACTGTATCCATGAGATGTTTTGACTGTGTTTTGCCACCCACAATTTATTCTTTGCATTAAGTTGCCCTACCAAGCACTGGAATGCTCCATGAATATCAGTTTTTATGTTAAATAAAAATAAATAAAATGATTAAAATAAATTACAGACAGAAGCCAGTTATGTAGCTTGGTGTGCAATGAGGAAAGCAATCATTCCCTTGAGTGACTGCGATGTAGACTGTATATTCCAGCTACAACATTTTTACTACATTATTGTTGAGTGTAAAACAAGAGCTAGTTCAGAGGTATAAGCATATAAATAGGTATATAGGTTTCCCCCTGTCCCCGTGTATGATTGACTGAACACAACGACAGGAACTCCACCCAGGGGAGCTCCTGTCATTGTTCAGCCAATATGGCTTCTGAATGCTTAAAGCTGCCATTGTCCGATGGCTAGAATGGCTGAGCATATGGCTCAGGCAAGCCAACTTACAACTGTTGCCAAATTTTATACCTGCTTTGAAATGTAAAGGTTACATGGCCAAATCTGTTCTAAGAAAAAAAGGATTCCAACTAAGACTTGCACTTCTTGTCTTTTCCAACCAGAATTACTCCAGCTTGAAATTTCTTAGTTCTGAGCACCTCTATGTATGGCAAATGCTTAAACAGCCAAATCACTAAGGACTGAAGGTAGAATAGAACTCCCATGTAACTACTTACCTCTCCCATCAATGTACACACTGAGCCCATAAGGATTAAATGAAAACACATCAAAGTCTTTACTAAACTGTAGTGGTTTAGGGTGAAGGACGTCATTGTTCAGATCCACCAACAATATTTCTCCAGGTCTGTCTGGTGCAAAGCTCTTTAGCATAGGATATTTCAAGCCCTTCAAAGACAAATAACTTATTAGGCCACTGAAAACAACCAATAATTAAAATAACTGGAGCAGCATTAATCCAAAAAAAGGTCTTACAGAACTGATGAAGGCCAGTCCATTGGGAAGAACATGAATATCTTCCGAGCCATATTCTGTATAAAAAAGCAGAAATCATTGTTATTAACAATGCCATCCATCAATACAAGCGTTATTCTGGCCACTTTCTATAAACACTAGTCATCTGGATGCTTTTGGTTTTGATCAATTGAGATTCCCCTAACCAGAACAAGAGTGTACAGAGAAAGTCAGATCAATGTGAAAACCGAAGTATTTTCAGAGAACTCAATATTAGCTTTAGGATTAACTACATTTCCATATATTTCCTACATAGCATATCTAAGCCCTGATGAAGTAAGTAATGATCCCCTGAAATACGTAGACTTTTATTGTGATGGATCAAATTTCCCATCTGAACAAATTGTTACCTTTCTGCTTTAACTTATATTAGATGATTCTCCCAAAGACCCCAATGAGGCTACACCAGGCAGTAAAGAGAGGCCACACCAAAGTAATGACATTATTTAATTAAAAGTTTCATTATGCTGAGAGTTAAGTGTTTCACTATCTATACATAAAACTGACCTTAAAGGTTTTCACCCCTTACCACTTTATAGAAAACAAACACATATTTAATGCAGTCTATTAATACACCTTAATATAATGTTTATCCCTTTATTTCTGCTCTTTAAAATAATAGCTAGTTTTACCTTATACAATGCAAATAGTGTTAAAGTATCATTGTATTCATAATATGTTAACTTCTAAGATTGATTAATTATCCCAACCCCCCCCCCCCCCCCCCCATCATTCCCAACACCTCCTGAAAAAAAATTCTAAAAAAAAGTGTGAGAGTTTATGAATGATCCCATACATACCAATTCCCTTCACAAGGTGACAATTAGGAAGATCAATAGGTTGCACCTTGTTGAAGTAGCCGGCTTTATCGCTGCAAAAAATAAAATCATAATCAGCCTAGGCTTCCAAATCTCAATCATTAATTTATTGAATCACTAATACAAAAGTGTACATAGTAATACGTAAAAGAATGTATCAAATAAACGTAATGTTATCGATATGTGTATTTTTAATGCCTTGGGTATTACAACACCTAACAGATCTCTTTGAAAGATTTCCTGTCCTTCTGCAAGTATTCACTCTTTCCATCATCCTTGTGTAGTCCAACTACTCCTGATGCATTCTCCATGATATACAAAATCGAACAGGGACATGGACTTATTTATTAAAACTCGAAGACTGGAAAAGATTGACCATCATGGGAGAACCTGGGTGGTCCAGCACCCCTGAAAGTCTTCTCCTGTTTTGGAGGGTTGTAGTAAATCATCAGTGTGTGTGCAGACCCCAGAATTAAACAGAAAGATTCCACCAACAATCCTCAAGGGAATGGTCAGCTGGGTTACCCTCACGTCTCTAGTAAACATGGAAATCTACTCTGTGTGTAAGATAACCTAAATAATTTTGTAGTGTAGGAATTGGGATCTTAATGGACCCACTGTAAATCATTCTCTCCCTAGCAGCAACAAATCAACTTACACCCATCATTTGCCTATTATTATAGTAGTATCATGGTGGTATGGTCAAATATGTTGCCTCATTGCAGACTCATTATTCCAACAAAGAAAAGGTTGCAGATCAAAGTGATAAGGGATGAGCGAGAATGCCTCTGACATTCTCACGAAAATTTCCTCAAACTTCTATGGTTCTGCAAAAATTCAATGAACCGATTTCGCAAAACCATCGGAAGATCGAGGATATTATAACAGGAGGATTCACAGGGGATTCACAGGATTCCCTGGGAATCTTCCTGTTAACCTCTAGTGCTGGGGATCACACACTGTTCTCAATGAATACGGCCATGGCAGCATTCATCGGAGTGGATTCTCAAGCTTAGTAGGAATTGTTAGTAAGGTAAGTTTAGGTTTGTATTGTTGCATTTAGTATTATTATTAATAATAATATTATTATTTTTTTTTAATTATTATTATTATTATTAATAATAAGCAGGATTTTTAGCCAACATATTGCACAGCACTGTACTTTAAATAGGGGTTGCAAATGACAGACAGATACATACAGTAACACAGGAGGAGAGGACGCTGTCCTGAAGAGCTTACAATCTAGGAGGTGGGTATTCCTGGCAATACCGGCATTGAACCAAAGTTACACCACTAGTCTATTTATTAAGCAATAATTCTGACATTCTTCCAGAGATTCTTCCAGGTCCATGTGTGTGAATGGCAGAAACTGATTCCCTACAAGGGAATGTTTCAGTGAAAATCAGATTTACTGCATAAATAGACTTATGTGTTTTCAATGCCGGTGATTGATTCGCCATAAGAGAATATTATTATTAATGAACAGGATTTATATAGAGCCAACATATTAAACAGCACTGTTATTCAATGTGTGACATTAAATAGACCCTAAGACCTTTTTATTTTTTGTGTTTGTAGGGCATCTAGAGGAAAGTTAGATCTGACTGCATTATTAGTATTTCATGAACATGAAATTTGGGCTAATATTACAGTGCAACAGACTAAAATATCCTAATAAAAAATGATGAATCAAGAAAAGTTTTTTACTAAAGCAAGATGGCAGTTGTTGTATTTTGTAACTGATGGGATTTGTAGATACAAATGTAGATACAAAAAAAGATACAATTGCAATGCTATACATTAACGTCTCCCCATATAGGTCTCTAGAGATCAAAGGTTTCTAAAGTTAAAAAGTAACAAAATGAGTCATTGTTATTGTACACACAGAGAGAAGGATGGGACTTACGTGAATTGATATATACGTTCCCCCAGAAACCCCAGGGTGACCCCGAGAAAGGTTAATTTCAGCATTGTCCCCATGTCACCGTTGTGTATAGGGAGATCTTCCCTGAAATGTGCTTGGTAAGCGCTGTGATATTCCCTGAGGGTGGTGTCTGGGTGACAATCACAGAGGTTGCAACACCAACAGGTCCTGAAGCCAAAACTGTGCATGCCACAATTCCAAAAACTTGCAAGAATTTCACTTTTCAATAACAAAATGTTTAATATTACTGAATTCTGCTCCACTGGAATTTCTAAAGAAGGTGCAAAATATTTTCGGGTAATGAATGAAGCAAAAATATTCTCATTTCAGGATAATATGGACTCTACTGTCAAAAGACAAACTAGGTGCCAGACACTATCATGGCGGACACACCTCAATGCACAAATGTTGAATTTATTTAAATGCACAGGTATGTTTATGTGGCTTCAAGTTCATCCTCCACAAAAAAAAGCACAAATCCTTTAATCGAAGCAGAACCCTAAAAATATTGTGACCAGGCAGGTCCTTTATTGAATTTTGTCCCTTCTGCAATAAAATACCCTTACCTGCCTGGTTGTAATGCTTTAAATATATTCATTTGTCTCCATTTCATTGTGGTGCTGCATCTACTTTTCCTCATCCAGGTTTTGATATTTGGTCATCTTGATTGACGTAAGTCCCGCAGGTCATTTAGTCCTGGCAGCCTCAGGGAATGCACGGAACCGCCCGGCATCCAGCCTGCCACTTGTTTTGGGTCAGAGGATTGTAGTCTCCAGGGGCAATTGTCCTGCGCTAGTTCCAAATGGGTTGTTTCCAATCTAGTTACCACCAATGACTCTCTGACTGAGGAAGCGGATTGGAATTTGGTAAGACGGGTAGAGATATTTGGTGAATTGGTGATTGTTGTATCAATATCAAGTATGAATATGTTGATGCATATATGAAACAACTTCAAATTAAATTTATTTTACCTGTTAAAAGTACAAATTTAAATAAATTTGTATGCCACTAAAGTCCCATCTTTTATGCCTATTCATTCTTTAGTTATAGATAAGTTTTTTCAATATTATCCATTCACCTTCCCCAGAAATTTTAGTGAAAATACTAGGTTTCACAACTCAATGCCATGGGCTTTAAAATGTCTTTTTCCACTATGGTTTAACTTTACTGACAAAAGCTCCTAGGGCATGTTACCCCATGTTACCCTTGACAAACTCCCTTCCCTTTTTTTTGGTGGCAATTCTATATTCAGGGACTGCATTTGGCTTGAAAATTATGAGATGTAGTTTTGCACAACAATAGTTGTAGGATACTAACATCGTTTTTTAACATTCAGTCAACATTCTTGCAGCAGCCACTTATGATTGTCCAGAAGTCAGCGATTGGCAACAAAAGCCGCCTACCCTCGCACAGCACGTCTCCCCATATCCACCTATAATACCAGTCTCTGTGGGGCAGATAGACAGAAATTCACAAAAATATTCAATAACATAGAAAACCTTATACAAATCATTCAATTAAATAACTTGGTTTAAAAATGAATAGGAAAAGTATATTTATTTAATTTAAATGTAAGTGTATTCTTGGGAAATTTTGTGCAGGTGGAAACAACCAATGAAATGATTGGAACTCTAAGGACTGCACACTATAAGGTATTATATAAAAATAAAGCATGTTTAAGGAGAATGGAGAAATCATGATTAAATGGCAAAGTCAACAGATCTGATTTACTAAAGGAGTAAAAGCTGTTCACATAGCAAAGTGAAATAAATGGGATAAAACTCCGCTGACCTCAACCATCAAATGGTTTGCAAAGGAAAGTCTTGTATTTAGTTTTCTTTGCATGTGGTTGGGTATTCTTTGCAAAGTGAGCTATCACCACATTTGGTAAGCTAAGTGAATTATCTTTTGCAAAGTGATAATTCACCTTGATGAATGAACAACCTAAATTTCTTTAGAAAATCATCTTATTTGCTGCAGTGCCAACATGTGTCACTAGAGAAGGGATTTGCACAAGAAGTTGCAAGCTAATAATAACATTTCTAAACTCCATGAACACGGTATGTAGATTCCACTGTCCTTTCCTGAGCCGGTCTATGCAAAGTCTGTATCATAAATATGATTTTTCTAAAGTGTGTTTTGCTAATAATATTGTAAAGTTTGTCCAGATCCCAGTGGTTCATTTATTCCAGCTGGCAGTATAGAGCTTTATGGAATACGGTCCCAATAATCAGCTTCTTCTTGTACACCAAGGCGCAGGATGACCCCTGAATCACAGAGCCATTATTGACGTAAACTCGAGTCACTATTGGGTGATCGGAGTGAATGTTCTGTACCCGGATAACCTGCAAGAGCAATATAGTTTGTTAATTCTCCATTGTGCTTCTCAGTCATAAATGCAGCATTATTAGTCTACAGAAAAAAAACAAATATATTTATACAAAATATTTATGTTCATCAAGTTCAACCATTAGGGAAATAAATACAGGTAGTGCCCCCCATCAAGCCTCCATTCTGCACACAATCTAGCAGGAAAGAGCAGGGAAGCCTTGTTCATATCTAGGAGTCGTCCGTATGTTGGATGTCCTTAGCTTAGGGACTACCTGTATATCCCAGATGAAACTCTATAGAAATAGTTGATCCAGAGTATTGCAAAAAAGAAAAACATTATAAAGCCCGGTTGAATTTGGAGCAAAAAAAAAATCTTCTTGATTCCATTAGGCAGCTGGATGTTCCCTGGATCAACAGTCTTTATTGTCATTCATTTTAAATTTTAATATCCAATTTTATTTTGCATCCAGCTCTTTAAAGCAATAGAACTTGCTGAAAGCAATAGAACTTGCTGAAACTACTTCCCAAGGAAGCCTATTTTCACAAACCTTACAGTGAAGAATCCCTTCATTATTTGGAGATTAAACTTCTCCTCCAGATGCAAAGAGCGCCTCCTTGTTCTTTGTAATGATATTACAGTGAATAACGGGGAAGAGAGTTCTCTATATGGACCATTTATATATTTATTCAGGGTGATCATATCCCCCCTATACGTCTCTTCTCAAGGGAGAATAGATTCAGTTCAGCTAATCTCTCCTCATAGCTGAGCTCCTCCATTCCTTTTATTAGTTTAGTTGTCCTTCTCTGCACTCTCTCCAATTCCTCAATTTCCTTTTTGTGAACTGGTGCCCAAACCTGGACTGCATATTGGTCTGACCAATGCTTTGTACAGGGGCAGGATAATATCTCCATCTCTGCAGTCTATTCCTCTTTTAATACAAGAAAGTACTTTACTAGCTTTAGATATTGCAGCTTGACATGTCATGCTATTATTAGGTCTATGATCTACCAAAACCACCAGATCCTGGCAATTGTATTACCCCAATTTTTTTCCACTAGACAGTATGAAGTATGCATGTTGTTTGCCCCCAAGTGCATAACTTTACATTTATCTATATAAAATTTGCCACTTGGTTGCCCGATCAAATGTACATGTATAACAGAGATTCACTATTTTTTATTGTTCAGACATACATTTTAATGATACAATGTAATATACAACCTTAGGAGGAATTTGATGGAATTTTACAGTAAAAGTATTTTAAAATGTAGGTAGGGTCTGTTCCCACTAGAACACTGCATGCAGGCTATGTTAACGCAAAGCACAGAAATGCATAATGACAACCCAAACACATCTTACAAGGTGCATTTTTTTTTATAAAAGTTGGAGATTAATTTAAAATGAATGGAATGAGTAGGGAAGATTTTGAGTGAGTTTTTTATTTATGTTCCATTTAGGTAAAATCTTTGACAGGACAGGAAGAAATGTCAATGGGGAATGTCAGTACATCTTCCATTTTTATTACTGTCTGCATTGTCCTGTCTGGGTGACAAACAATCCCCCACTTCTACATTTCACGGGAAGTAATGGAATATCTCCCCAATAACAGCACAGACAATATCATCAGAATATGGTGTACATTCACTTTCAGAATATAAAGATATTCTAAAGTGAATGTAAACCTAAATACTCAACTAGAAACTACAGTTCTCATTTTGGTATATTACACCAACCTCTGATCCAGGGGGATCTTCAACATTGTAGGAAAACATTTTATATAAATACGGATGTGCTCCTGTCCAGATATCTCCCGTATCTGGATCCACTGACAGGTTGTCCAAACTGGTATCTACGTCAATGGCCTTTTAAAAAAGAAAACGGGATAACACACATTTTTTATGCATGAACACACAATATGCATGATAGATGATGGATAGATAGATAGATAGATGGATAGATAGATAGATAGATAGATAGATAGATAGATAGATAGACAGACAGAAAGAAAGAAAGAAGGAAAGAGGTAAAGAGAGTAGAAGAGAGAGAAGTAAAAATGGAGTATGAATTGTGAAAGGAGCAAGAGAAAGGAAGAGGAGGAGTGGAACAGGTAAGAAAGAGGGAGAAAGGAGGAAAGGAAAGTGAGAGAGAGAGAGAGATAAAACCGGGGGATATAGAAAAGGAAGAAAAAAAACTAGACATTACCTTTACAAATGTCAGAGACCAGTTTGCATGTTTCTCATACACATTGATTGTGTGATGGGTGAGATCAACAGCATAAATAAACCTAAAAACCATAGACAATAAACAAATACATTTTTAACAATTCCATTCAGCAGTAGGAAAACAAACTGTTCTCTCTGCAGCAATTTGTCCCCAATAGATGTCTGTGGGAGGGAAGCTTCAGGAGTGGAGGAGAGGGACCTGGTGAGAGCCAGGATTTGGGTTTTGATGTAACACTCCTCCTAATACTGTGTCTTTAATTTTGGATAGAGTGGGGAAAGGTTTATTTATTTAATTGCTATTTGCATATAAATCTTTTACATTTTGTTCACTCATTAAAGCAGTGTTTTTCAACCTAACATGGGGGAACTCTTGAAATAACTTTGATCTTCAGGGAACCCTGGCTATGTTTACTATATCCACAGCTCACAGTATATTAGTGTGGTGGTCAGTAGAAAGAATGCTTCTCACATTGCTGGCCATTGGGAATAATGTCACCCTTACAGATAGCCAAAAAGATCATTGGTGTCAGTAGAAACTAACCTGAGAGGCACAAACTGCTAATTGCTCAAGGAATCCCTGAGAAACACGGGTCTATGGGAGGACACTACATGTAGCTTCTACCCAGAGAAGCCCAATAGAGAATGAATGGTGTTGGCAGTGAGTGGTCTAGTGATGCCCGCTGCCAAACTTGCTGGTGCTGGTTCTTTAGCAGTGCAATGTGAGCAGCCAAGTTGCATGCAAGGTGTCAGCTGCCAAATGCTATCATTTGATCCTACTGGAGGTGAGAACCTACCCTTCAGCTTTCAATGCCTGGTATTATTATCTGGACACTGGTATTATTTAATTCATTTCATTATTACTTTAGTATTATTACATACAGAGCAGCTCTGCTTAATAAATATGCCATTTCGTTATTATTTTATTGCTAAAGCTAAAGATGCAGTAGGTGTATAGCTAGTGTTCAATCAGACCTGAAACATTTTCAAGGTTTCCTTTAAATGGAAAAGATTGAGAAAGCACATTTATCATACTAACCTTTAAATGTTCTTCACTCCTTTCATTAGTTCATAGTAACTTACTGTAGGGTTTTTGGAATTCGTCAAGATTAATGGCATTTATGTTCATTTTACATAACTGTACCAAGTGTAATATTTGAGTTTTCCACGCAGACCCCTTTGCTGCTGTGAAAAAAGCTCAACCTCTCTTTACCATTGTTTTCTTTTTTTTATGTTCTGTTATCTCTTCACTTTTTTGTATGGTATTTATATTCCCTCCTTCTTTTTTGTATTTTAAAAACTTTAAAAAGATACAATGAAAAAATGGTTGAGAAAGGCTGTAATATCAAATTAAGAGATTTCATACCTTTTATCATTTGATATGGCGATTCCATTGCCACTGTAGAATCCTGCTGCCACTTCTCGGACATTCCTGGGACTATAATACACCACGTTTGTCAACTTTAATCCAAGGAATCCCTCTACAATTTTCATAGGTAAACTCTCAAAGTAATAATCATTAGTGGCGTAAAAACTCTCTGGTCCCACAGCAACAATATCATTTACACTGTAAAAAACAAAATTAGATAGATGATCAATTTTATAGTGTTTCACCATGCTCTAGAACAATGGTCGCCAACCTTTTCAGACCTACGGACAACTAAATGCACGGACACCGGACTGCGGGGAACCGTGTGTCACTCAAAGGGGAAGAAACCTCCCTGGGGTAACGCTATATTACGCAGGGTAACAAAACTTCCCCCAGGCTAACGCCATTCCTGCAATGGGAGAGTGGGCGGGTTGTGTCTCTGGACACTGCCCTAAGTCTACAATCTATAAAAGAGACATGGTCCGCTGGTGCGCCCCCCTTCTCCTGACCCCACTGGTGGGGTGCACTGGCCAGAGCTGCGGACCACCAAAATTTTCTTGCGTACTTGGCGACCGCTGCTCTAGAAGATGTCATATTTCTTGTGTGACAGGTACACTCCCCTAAAATGCACCTGTAAAGCAGAAAGTACGCAGCCTGGCCAAAAAAGTTGCACACTCTAATATTTCATTGAACTTTTAGATTTGATTAGGGCATACAATTGCCAGAAGTGCAATAATGTTTCTCCAATATCTTGTATTGATGATGGGAGAGTTGGACCACTGCTAAAAGTCTTCTCCAGCAAATACCAAAGATGTTTCAGGGGTTCAGCTCTGGACTGGTAGCCAACCCATGTGTGAAAATTATGTCTCATGGTCCCGGAACCACTCTGTCACAAGCCAGATGAATCCTGGCATCTTGGAGTATGCCCATGGTATCAGGACAAAAACAATCTATTTATGGAAGAACCTGGTCATTCGGTAAATTCAGGGAGTCAGTTGACCTCATTTCCTTGCTGTACCCAGACCTGACTAAATGATGCAACCCTAGATCATAACACTGCCCCCACAAGCACCCCAGATCATAACACTGCCCCCACAGACACCCCAGATGAGAACACTGCCCTCACAGACACCCCAGATCATAACAATGCCCCTATAGGCACCCTAGATCATAGCTTTACCCTCAAAGACACTCCAGATCATAACATTTCCCCCATCCACAACCCAGATCATAACCCTGCCCCCACAGGCACCCAAGGTCATAAAACTGCACCTACAGGCACCCCAATTCATAATACTGGCTCAACAGGCACCCCAGATCATAACACTGTCCCCAGAGGCTTGGGCTTTTTTTTTGGCTATGCAATGCATTCATTTACCCCTCCTTTCATCTGTACTCCTTTACGTCGTTCAACTAAACAGAAACTACTAGGTCCCTTTTTTAATTACCTTAACTAAAAAAGGTCAGTCTTCTGTTTTACCCCAGGTCTCACTGGTCACTTTCTTTAACCCTCATGTCACTAACGTGTCTTGTAGTAAGACGTTCCCTCCTGATTCCTCTTTAATAAAATGACATTTAATGGTAATGGTAGTGGGACAGGTAAGTATATATTCTTTATAGGCTCATGTTTAAATCGGGAGTTTAAAAAGTAGTAAGTGAGTAAACAATTTACAACTAATAAAAAATAAAGAAAATGCTACAAGAAAGTATTTAAAATAGTAATATACACTGTATATACATGTGCTATCTGGAATATCAATACTCCTGGTGCAATCTGACTACATACTAGAAGGAATGTCACAGTATAAGATCAACACCCTGATCACCATTGGCATTAGATATGGTAAGATGTAAATAATATATACTGTAAGTACACATAACAGGGGAAACTAATAAATACACTCAGCTGGCACCCTTACTGTTTTATTCATATTGTCTTAGTTATAATGTTGATTCAATTTTAAATTAATCTCAGTACCTCTGCAATAATGGATGTTTAATGGTCTTCAGATGTAGAAGAGATTTCTGCTTCTCATCAAATTTAAATATTTCAACAAAACTTTTGAAGTCAGGAATGGGATGATTCACCACAAAAAGGTAAACTGTACTATCTGAAAGAATGAATATAAGGTCAGATATTTCATTAACAGGAACTGAGCAACCAATATACATTGTCATGAGTAGCAAGCAAAACACAACAGGTCTACAATTCCCTTCTATAAGGAATGTTCATGGAACCTTTTTATATAGTCCATACAGTAAATCAAATGCAATATGTACCAAGTGTGCTATGCGTAGCATGTGAGGATTACCTCCTCCCTGTAGGGGGCAGCACAGCTCAGTTTTGTATTAGTTTGTATCAGTTTTGTAATAGTTTGTATTACGGTATGCACATTCTTGCTAGAATAAGTACTCCCCCTAGAGGCAATGTATAGACATGGCAATATATATATATATTATTATAAAATATAGATAATATATATAATATAAAAATATAAAATATAAAAATATATAAAAATATATAAATATTAAAATATTTAGAAATAAAATATATATGAAAATTATATTTATTGGGAAGAACAATGACATACAAGCAATTTGTATGCATTTGATACATAGCTGGATTAAAAGGAGGAGGTTTTTTACCCGAAACCCATCCCGCGAAACTGCTTGCAATTGTCAACCTTTGCTTTGGACTTCCTGGAAAATATCCAGACAAGTAACTGGATGTATCACATAATAATTACCAAAGCCAATGATGGCCAGGAACATTAGGGAGCCTAATGCCAGCATTCTAAATAAGTTTCTCATGATATTTTCCTTTCAGTTGTTAAATGACTGTCACTGTAAACTCTAGAATAATGGTACAAGAGAACCAGAGAAATGACTAGAAAACAAAAGGTAAAACATCTGACAATAGCAACTAGTCAGATTTTACCATACAATTCAATCATTTTTAAATTTGTATTATGTATTATTTATATTTGTATTATATTGTATTTTTACTTTTGCACTATTGCAATACATTTTAATACAAATATCAGTTGGAAAGGTCACATGGGAAAAAACATGGATAAGCCTGCTCTTATCAGCAAACACAGGCAGAAGCTGCCCTCAGCCTCATACTTTGTCCTGGACTTCACCTACTGATGGCCTTCAGTTTTGGACATTGATATCCAGACCTCAACTTTATGGCTTTGTGCCAACTAGATCATCATTTTAGATAATGCAGCTTATGTTTGGAGTATTGCAAATCTTTACAGTGGGAACAGAAAAGAATAAATCCCCTTCAATCATATTTTGTTACTTTGCAGCCTGGAATCAAGACACACATACAAATAATTTTCCCAGCGGTATTTACCCAAGGTGGCCTAAACAACCCAAAGAAAGATATATTAAAAACAATTCAGGAAAAAATCACTGATAGATAAAGGATGACTCAGCTATTGTCAGTACTTTGTGGAACCACCATTTGCTTTCTTTTGAATAGTTCTCCACCAACTTTACACTTCTGGTTACTGTCATCAAAGCTGAGCGTGCGTTCCCAAAGCTGAGCACGGGTTCCCTAGCATGTGCCAGGATAAGAGCCAGACTCATTTATCGTTCCCACCGCTCCTCCTCTGCTGCCTCTCTTTGTAGTTCTCTTCATAGGCTTTCGTCTCACCTGAGAATCAAATTCAAATCCTGTGCTTTACCTTCAAATCCCTCCACAGTTCTTGTCCCACTTACCTTTTTCACCTGATAGAAAAATCCCCCCTAGCCGCTCTATTCTTCTCCATTGACCTACTACCCTGTTTCCCCGATGATAAGACACTGTCTTATTTTTTTTTGAAGGCCAAAATATGCTTTAGGGCTTATTTTCAGGGGGATGCCTTATTTACCCATGAAGAAGACTACTGTACACAGTTATTGTTCATGTGCCATTCAT